>NW_021636792.1:0-11576 GCF_004799145.2 Neltuma alba
GCCTCCTTTATAAGCTGAAGCACTTCCAACTGAATTCCATTTTAACTTCTTCTTTGAGCTCTGTGTCATATTTTCACGAAATTGGCATTTTAGTGATGGATAGGTCGTAGGATCAACTTGCAAGGTCCGTCACTCCGCAATACTTGGCTGGTCTAAACTATTTCTGGATTTTGCTTTCGCCAATGCTGCCGTAAATGGTAAGATTCAGTGTCCTGTCCTAAATGTAATTTCAAAAAGTGGCATCCCCAAAGATATTGTTAGGGAACATTTAATCTTTAAGCTTTTTCCGCGAGAGTACGTATTTTGGCAACTACATGGGGAACGCTAGAGATGGGGCTGAGTCAGTGCCAGTAGTTTCACGAATGGAGTTCGAGTGGATGAAGCCGATGCCGTGAATGATGCTGTGCGTGATGCTTTTGGTGTTCACGAAAGCTCGAATCCCCAACGAAGATGAAGTAAGAGGGACCTCAACCGGAGTTTCTAAGAAACGAAACTGCTCGGGAATTTTTTGACCTCATGACCGAAGCTGACAAGCCTCTTTATTCTGGGTGTACAAAGTATTCGAAGTTGTCATTCTTGGTGAGGCTGTATCACATCAAATGCTTGTGCGGTATGACTGACAAGGCGATGTCTATGTTGCTGGAATTACTTGGAGATGCTTTCCCCCCAAGCTGAATTCCCTCCATCTTTTATACGAAGCAAAAAAATTATTAACAAGCTTGGCTTGAACTATAAGAAGATAGATGCATGCCCCAACGACTGTATGCTATACTGGGGAGATGATGCCAACAAAGAGATTTGTACGAGATGCAAGACGTCACGCTATAAGTCGGTACGGAAAGGCAATAAGCGAAAGAAGAAACAACGGCCGGCCAAAATTCTCAGGTACAAATTATATACAGCGTGTTACTTGTTCCGTTTCTAAAAATATTCGTATTTGAAATTCTTAAAACAATTGATTATGTCATCAATTTTCTTAAAATGAGTCATATTTAGTATTTAAATATTCGGTATTTTAAATTTTTAATTATTATTTTCTTAGATACTTTCCTTTGAAAACCACGGTTGCAAAGAATTATAATGTCATCAAAAATGGCTCAGCACATGAGGTGGCACGCGACTGAGGAAAACCTAGATGGTAGGTTAAGGCACCCACGAGACTCGGAGGATGGAAAGCGTTTGATGGGAAATTTCCATTTCCAGACTTTGCCAATGATCCTAGAATGTACGTCTTGCATTGGCAACCGATGGTTTTATCCCTTCGAAACATGAGCACAAGTTACAGTATCTGGCCGGTGGTGTTAATTCCATACAATCTACCACCTTGGATGTGCATGAAGCAGAGCTCCCTTTTGGCTTTCCATGATCATTCCTGGCAAGAAAGCACAGGAAATGATATTGACGTATACCTGCAACCGTTGATACACGAATTGATCGACCTATGGACGAATGGTGTTGAGGCATATGACTCACATGACAAGCAACTATTCAATCTCCTCTCCGTGCAGCCTTGATGTGGACAATAAGTGATTTTCCCGGTTTGGAACTTTGTCTGGCTGGAATGTGCATACTAGGTTGGCCTGTCCTGAGTGCAATTTTGATTCTGTGCCATGTCGCCTTCCACACAGTCGCAAGTGGTGCTTCATAGGACATCGACGGTTCCTTGTTCCAAGCACAGACTTAGATTGCAACGGATTCGCTTCGATGGGAAACAGGAAAGAAGATCCTCCTGTTACTTTGTCTGGTATGGATATTTTGCGGCAGTTAGAAGATGTTCATGTCGAGTTTGGTAAGAGTGTGGATCCCGAACGATTGGGACGACGATCTCGTGGGACATCTGATACGCAACCTATGCAATGGCGGAAGAGAAGCATATTTTTCACTCTTCCTTATTGGGAATCTAATTTGCTACGACACAGTTTGGATGTTATGCACATTGAAAAAATGTGTGCGATAATGTGCTATATACGTTGCTCAATGAAGCTGGAAAGTCCAAAGACCATCTCGCAGCTAGAAAAGATTTACGGGCCTGGGGAATTCGTGAAGAGGCTTGGCCTGATGAAAACGACAAGTTTCAGCCAGCTAAATTCACCTTGACAAAGCAGAACAAGGATATCTTCCTCTCGACGTTGAAGAACATAAAAGTACCAGATGGATATTCTAGCAACATCTCAAGGTGTATCGATCTGCAGGCTCGAAAGGTTACTGGGTTGAAAAGTCATGACTCTCATGTTCTTATGCAACAGTTACTTCCATTGGCCTTGAAAAACACACTTCCTTCTGATGTATCGGTGGTTTTGGTAGAATTATGTTCATTTTTCAAGAAGTTGTGTGCGAAGGTCTTGGTAGCGAAGAGCTTGATCAGCTGCAAAATAAAATTATTCTTACACTTTGTCACTTGGAGATGATATTTCCTCCATCATTCTTTACTGTTATGGTTCACTTGACTGTCCACCTTGTTCGAGAAGCAAAGGTTGCTGGCCCAGTTCACTATCGATGGATGTACCCTATAGAGAGGTACTAGATTATCTTTTATTCCCGCCTCTTTAAATTTCACATTGTTCTTTCATTTACTCGTAATTATTAATGCAATTTTAACTTACAGGTACTTGGGAAAATTAAAATCATATGTTAGGAATAAGGCATGGCCTGAGGGGTCAATAGCAGAAGGTTATTCCGGAGATGAGGTCCTAACTTTCTGTTCGAGGTACTTTGATGACATGGAGACATCTTTTAACCGCCCGCGTCGCGTAGATGATTCTCCTCCTGGTCCTTCCACGTCAACTTTATTTCCTCCTGTTGGGAAACCAGTTGGAGGATATGAATTCTTCAGACTCACTCCTACAGAGAAACTCCAGGCACACAGACACGTTTTGATAAATTGCAGCCAAGTTGAACCCTTCATGCAGTAAGTATATATATCATATAAGCTCACTAGCTTTTACACTTTATATTTGTTTCTTACTGACTCTTCTAACAAATTACACTTTACTATAGTGAGTTTAGAAGTTATCTCAGGCGTCAGCTACGGGGCCGTGCGCGTTCTGCTGACATTGATAAAAGAGTCCACAAAGAGTTTCCCAGTTGGTTTACACGTCGAATACGTAATGACAACAGCCCATACACAGATGAATTCAAGCTCTTTCTCTCGGTCCGTTAGACCATGCACGAAGGTTTACCGCGTACAATGTCAACGGCTTCAAGTTCTGTACGGTTGGACGTGATCAGGGATTGCTCACACAAAACTCTGGAGTTTGCGGGACATTCGGAACGAGATGTTATGCTAGCAGTAGTGATGGCGATATGCGCTTTGGAGGCGTCACTTACTATGGAAAGCTAATTGACATTATTGAGTTGAGTTACCAGCTTTTCACCGTGACACTGTTCAAATGCTCCTGGGCAAATACGACAACTTCACGGGGACTCGCTACTGACCATTTGGGCATCACCTCAGTCAATTTCTCTAGACTTATTCATACGGGGGCATCTGAAGATGATGAGCCATATATCCTTGCTTCTGAGGCACACCAAATTTACTATGTCGAGGACGAGAAACATAAAGACTGGAATATGGTCGTTCACCTCAAGCCACGGGATCTTTACGATATGGGTGATGGTGACATTATTTACGACAGTGAACCCTTCCAACCCTCGAATTTTGAAGACTTCTTTCCTCAAGGAGATGATAATTTGCCACTTATCAGGTACACGTCTTTTCTTAAATTATTTAAATAATTAACTACTAATTACTAATTTTTTCCAAATACAATATAAATTTAACAAATTTTTTTAAAATGTGTCCTTTCAGGCCGGATGATGATGGAGAATAGCAGCATCCAAAATAAATTATTTTAAAAAATTTTCGTCCATAAATACATATGTATAAATTAAAATTCGTACAGTTTTTTTTAAAAAAAAAAAATTTCATTTGTAGCGGTTACATAACCGCTACAAATTTTTTTCACGAAATTGTAATTTGTAGCGTTATCAACCGCTACAAATGTATTTTCACGAAATTGCATTTGTAGCGGTTAATAACCGCTACAAATGTATTATCACGAAAACTTTACGAAATTGTAATTTGTAGCGGTTATTAACCGCTACAAAATACATATCTGTAAATTAAAATTCGTTCAGATTTTAAAAAATAAAAAATACTAAATTTCTAGCGGTTAATAACCGCTACATATATAACCGCTACGAAATACTAGCGCTTATATATACGCTAGAAAATGAATAACAGCTACAAAATGCAATAAAACGCTACAAAAACACCGCTACAAATGTGTTGCTGATCTCTATAAATACCATATCTTCTCTACATTCATTTACTCCATCTCTTTTCCTTCCTCTCCTATTCTTCTTCATAATTCTCTCTTTTTTCTTACTATCTCATATGGTGGTTTTTTTCTCTTTACTCTATGGTAAGTGAATTTTATTTTATAATTTATTGTATCTTTTATTTGTTTTTATTTAAAATTTACTAACATATTTATTTCTCCTTTCCTTTCAGATTTTTCTTCTCCACACTTGTCATGCCCTCCTCAACTGATTCAAATACTCATCAACCTAATACTATAGGTTCAATATTACAAAATATATCATCTTCAATTCAACTATCTTATTAAATATTCAATTAAATTATCTTATTAAATTAAATTCACTTCTTTTGACACATTCATCATTTAATTACATATTTTTTATTACAAAATTTGAATATATAAAATGTAACATATAACTAATTATACAAATTAACAAAAATTCTTCAACATAATTTATTTAATGGTTTTTAAAATTATAATATGAAAAACCATAAATTTTTTTTCTGGCACGGTAAACATTTCTAGCGGTTCCGAACCGCTAGAAATATTTCGTCAAATTTAAATTTTGCGCCAAAATTTCTAGCGGTTCAAACCGCTAGAAAATTTTTCCCCACCATTCCTAAAATTCAATTGGCGGGAAAATTTAATTTCCCAAACATTTCTAGCGGTTATTCCAAACATTTCTAGCGGTTCTATAACCGCTAGTAATTTTCGCGTGCTACTGAAATTATTTAATTCCCGGCAAAATGGATTTCGTTTTGCAGGTTTCTAGCGGTTATAAAACCGCTAGAAATTTTTTTCCGGGAACTTTTCTAGCGGTTTTATAACTGCTAGGTATGTGTCTCCTTCAGATATTTTCTAGCGGTTAGAAACCGCTAGAAATTTTCTATCGTTTTGACCATGATGTGTAGCGGTTGCGATAACCGCTAGAAATTTTTTCTTGCACCTGTTTTTCTAGCGGTTTCCTTAACCGCTACAAATTTGATTTGTTGCGGTTAAAACTGCTAGAAATGTAACACTCTAACCGCTAGAATTAACATATTTTTTTGTAGTGTCGTCTGTTTGAATCAATTGGTAAACATTAATATGCAACATTGTAAATACCCAGTTTCAGATTTAGCGTTCCTGGCAACTTTCACTCCAAACTCCAAAGTAAATTTTTCTAATCATTTCCTTGCTATATTGAAGAACAAAATAAATGAGATAACATCTTCAGCAACAAAATAAACGAGAAACTAAACATGGGGTTACAGTTCTGTATGGTAACAATTGAAAGAAATATTTTGTTGAGTATTTTTTGGACGGCTAGGCACTGTTCCCACCTTATAAGACGCTTTTAGGTAATGTAGACCCCAAATAAGTTAGTTACTGGGCTTTAAATGTGTGTGTGTGTGTTTCATGGTCATCCTCATTTAATTAGATGTCTCAGTTAGGAACACATCCAAGTAAGGGCTTTATTGTTTAAAAAAAAAAGAAAGGAAAATCTTATCAACACCTTAAAAGACAAAAAATGCCTTACATTTTTTTAACATGGTACTCCTAAAAAAGCCTTGTATCTTTTTGTGCTTTCTAACTTTCAAAATAATGTTAAGAAACGTGTTTGTAAACATTAAAAAAAATTTCTATCATCGATAGGATCTTGATCGTTCTGCTTCAAAAAATGGATCCAAGGATCCTCGCAGCCTGTACAATCAAAACGCGCGCGCGCGCACAAAAATCACAATTATCGTGCATTTGGTTTTTAAGGGGCAAGTAAAATACCTTGCCTACCAGTCGTTCCTTAGAGGAGTTGATGAACTTTTAGTTTCTTTCTTTCTTAAATTTTTTGTGAATATATTACTGTTCAAAAATCCAAATTAATGAAAGAGAGCAAAACGGGAACACATTGGCAGGCAGCCACCCTCCACGGTCGCAGGCATCCCCAGCATCCCCACCGGGGGTGTAGTGATTTGATTGGAGGCTTTTTGTCTTGGCCTCTTGGACTACAACAAGCTATCCAATCAGCACAAATTGATGATAGACGAAGACTGTTGAAGCCACACTATGCAGAGGCCTTAAACACCTCATAGAGTAGAATGGCATCATCCGTAATCGATCGTTAAAGTATATCCACAAGGAGGGCAAAATAATATGTGCCCAGTACAACTATTTTCTAGGATAAAATTAAGCAGCATATGATGTAATCCATTTCATTATCCATACAAATATCTGTACTTCAATGTTCACACACTTTATGTTCCTCGTACCCAAAGTACAGATTATCCCCTCCTAATAAAAAAGAAAAATGAACTATACCCTACTCAACATTCAGTAGATACACGTATATACAAATATATCTGCAAATAAGAATGCGAATCAACAACATGATTCCACCAGAATTTCATGAGCATTCCTAAACCTACCAATTCACAGACAAACTGAGCTCAGTACTGTAGTACTAATATCAATGGGGTAATTGAAGGGCAACTTGGTGACTAGAGTTCTCCAAGTCTTCTTCTTGGGGTTATAGATCTGTATAAACAGAGTGCCCGTCCTCTTGTGGTGTCTGGTTCTCCTCCTTGTTTCAGCCATATCAACACTTGAATGCGTCATAACGTACAGCTCCCCACCTAATACTACATAACCAAATGATGAGTTACGGGGAGCTTTTCTTGGCACACGAGACTCATACAGCCAGCAATTCGAAGACATGTCATATCTGCAAGGAGCATTCAACATTAAGAGTCAGTAAGAATACTAAAACTTCAAAAAGTTTTGGAATTCTAATTTAAAAGAATGTAGGGTGCTATCAACATAGCTGCTTGCAAAACTACCGGCGCCACTATGTGTGCAAATGGCTCAGAAGAGCGGCAATTAGCACAGCTCAATAAAAGGAGCCTAACAAAAAGAGCAACCAATTCAAGAGCACAGAAATCATATTGGAATTGGATGCCACTTGCACATTTAAGTAATAAGAAGCAACGCTGAAAACCAAAAAGAGCAAAAGAAGGAGGGGAAGGAGGAAACTATTGAAGAACCCAAACACTAGATGGTTACAAGATGAAGGAAATCTAACTCAGATAGATGAAAATAAGGGGTGTTCACAAATACAGAGGAGACTATAAGAATAAAAAAGCAAGCTCAAAGCGACCTTAACTAGCCATAACTAGCCAAGGGAAAACCCGTTCAATGAACACCCCTGTTCTCTTATTGATATAAGTAACTGTTAAGTTTGCCGACTAATACTACAATTTTTGTAATCAAATCTAGGAAAATACAAAAGATTAGCTATTGTTACTTAAAAATATGTACTACCTCTGGTCCTTAATATAAAAACTCGTTTGACTTTTATTTTGGTCCTAAATATAAGAACCCAGTCCACTTTGTCTTTCATATTCATTTTTTCCAAAGATAATTCTAACTAATACACTTGATTAGTAAGGACTTAGAAAAGACAATACCTATTTATTTCAAATAACTAATTTAACTAATTTTCTTAATTTACTCAAATTAATCAACTAGCTTTAATATTAACAACCGAAGGTAGTATTTACAAGCTTGTAAGAAAGCATCTTTAGCTGGCTTTTTACAAAAGAAACCACAATTAAACTATGCTATGATAAGAGATCAACCTGCCTCAATGGGGGGAAAATTCACAGGTGCTAAGTGCAAACTGATCTATATGATATGCCAGAGTATACACCACATACTATTATTTTGGACGAAACTATAGGCGCAAATGAAGGGTTACATCATTACTTTCAATCAAGCACCGAAATGGCCCAAGGCTCCACAATAAGCTTTTACTCGAATAATTTTATTTTTAATGTAATGATAAAAGTATCATTCAAGCAAAAACAAAAACAAAAAACAAAAGGAGAGCGGAGACTCTCTTTCTATTCAACAATACCAAATCAAATAATATAGCCTCAACTACTCACCATCCTCATATATCTACACTAGAGATCATTCATACGTCTTATTATTAACACTAACTAATCCAAACGAAAATCAGAAGAAGATCAAGCATCAGCAACCAAACATTCAAGCCAAGCACATTGCTTAGTGCAGTTCAAAAACACATACATTTGGGCAGCCAGAAGTAAATCAGAAATTGAACTTATAATCCGTTAATTAGAACGAATTGACTATTACTATTAGCCACCATTACGAACGATAACTTAATAATTGTATCCATCACAGTCAAAGACACACAAGAGAGAAGAGAGAGAGAGACCGTACCTCAGAATCTCATTCCTATCGAGCATGAAAATGCCGGGACAATCTTGGTTCTCGTCCTCGACAACGACAATCTTTCCGAGCCTCATCCTCTCTCCTTCTTCCCACATGTTGCCAGCCTCTCTCCACTTCCCGTTATCAAACCCATTCTTCAATTCCATCACCACCGCGTCCTTATAATACTCATCGACAGGGAAAACACCCGAAATGGTCCTTGAAGCACCATATCCACCCATCACCCAGAACTCCCTGCTGTCCCCTTTTCGATTCCCAACCAAAAAACCAACGCAACACCCCCGGTGATTCGGTAAACCATCCATGGCAACCCACTCATCCTTCCCAATATCGTACCTCTCAACGGAACGTATTCGGCTTCCAGCGGCCGCGAACATCGTATGCCTCGACCCACCACCGGCCACCAGAATCTGTTGAGAGTCAGGGACGGCGGCACAGGCGAAGCTGCCACGTGGTGAGAGCATAGGGGCAAGGCGTTCCCAGGAGAAATCATAGAAATTGAAACGAAAAGCAGAGGAAGTCGGGGAGGGGCGATCAATCGGAAACGATCGGGTATCGAAAAGGGAGCCTCCGAGTACATAGAGGTAAGGGCCTACGGAAATGGCGGAGAAGTTACAGAGGCCATAGACATGGGGATTACAGGGCATAAGGGGGAGAGGGCACCAAGCGAGGGAGGAAGGGTCAAAGAGAAAAGGGGAAGCTAAGGAAGGGTCCTGAGGGAAGATACAGAGGAGGTGAGAGAGGAGACGGTGGTGACGGCGGAAAGAGATAAAATTTCTGGAGGAAAGGAAGAGGTTCCATGATTTGCAGGTGGGCTTGAGGCGAGCATGGTGAGAGTAAGGGATAAAAGAGAAGATGAGGGCGGCGACGTCGATGGGGAGGCCAGGAATCAAGGTGAGACTTTGATCGATAGCCGGTGGGGGAGTGGGCTGAGGTGGCGAAGGCGGCGGAGGAAGAGATTCGATCATTTGAGATTGGCCCTCGGCCTTCTGACTTGCTCGCCAAGACACAAGACGCTAACTTTCAGGCCCCGCTCACCACGATGCAGACCGGGAATGGCAAATTAGCAATCGGCAGTGTATTACGACTTGCGAGTACAGGGAAAAGGCACTGCTTTCTCTAATGCCTTTATTAAGGATCTATTATTTATATATCTACCAGCCCGCTGGATGCTTCTTATGCTTGGTTTAAGTTAACTTAGTTAATACTCCATCCGTTCCTTATTATTACGTTGATTAAAAAAACAGTTAAAATTAGTTAAGAACAATTAATATATAAAAAAGTATAATTTTTTTCTAAAAATGCCCTCATTAATAAGGAGAGAGAACAATGGTAAATTATTAAAAGAAAAAGAAGTGGGAAGGAGAAAGAGTGAGTTGGAGACAATAAATATGGATAAAATAAGAAATCAATACAAAAAAGTAGAGATAATATTTAAGTGTCTCTTATATATAAAAACATGCCATAAGCATCAAATGTCTCTTATAATAAGGAACGGAGGGAGTAATAAATAAGTGTTGCATTTCTTAAAATATTTTTACTAATCAAGTTTATTGGTTAGAACTATTATTATTAGAAAGACTTTTTTAGAAAAAGATGAATAAATTTGAGAGACAATAGATTGGGGTCTTATATTTAGGACCGGACTAAAAGTCAAATAAGGTCTTATATTAAAGACCGAAAGTGGCATTATTATTTAAAATAAGACTAAGACATAGTTACTCGACAATTGACATGAAACAGCCCAATAGGTTGCACGCCCTTATATTTAATGATGGAAGGATATAGTTCATATTAATGTTAATATTTAATGTAAATAAAAAAAACTCATAATAAATCATGCTATTCAAATATTAGCTGTTTGTAAAATTTCATAAAATTTAGGGCTATGCGTCTGATTTGTGCTTCACAGAACGACTGTTATATAATCCAGACGACGTTAAGCCCATATCCAATGGTGTGGTGGGCTTCGTTTTTGTGATAGTTTCTATCATACTTTTAATTAGGAAAATGGCCCACAGCAAACTGTGGGGCCCTAATGGACTAGTTGTCTGGGCATGATGGGACCCAATCCTTTTGGGCTTAACATGGTCCCAGATAGGCTCAGAAAACAAACTTGGTCCAAGATGCTTTGCGCGTTTCCCACCTTAAACGATGTAATGACCCAGATATAGCATTAGGTTTTATTTATAAAAAAAAAAAGATATAACACTAGGGCTGAAATGGAGAATCTCATTTGTTGAATAATACCTGCGATGCATATTCTGGGAAAAAATTGAGACAAATAATGTTTGTTACTCGTACCTTTATTAGTATATAATTCGTTATTTTTTTTAATTTGTATCGAATAGTAAATCATATTCTGCTTCGTTGAAATTATTATCATTTTTTTTTCTTTCTTCTTTTGCGCACCAAACTGAACCTCTTCCCCAAAATCATTTACAGAGCGCAAATAAAGTGGCATTTAGATGAAGATGAACTCACTATTAATGGACACCACCTTAGTAATGGTACATCTTGAGATCTCTTTAGTATGAAAAGGAAAATAAAATAAAAATAAAGATTTGAAATTAATGCTTACGGGGGTATGTGGAAGCATTTTCTGTTTAGAGAAAATGTGCGAATAATAAATAATTGTGTCACCAAACCAATTTTCCACATTTCCTTGACCGTCAATGCATAAACAAAATATAGAACACTCCAAGATGGAATCATCAAATATTACCGACCTCCTTTTCGGACATTCTGTGTTTAATTATTTATTTTAGAAGAAAATATTTTGTTAATTCCGTGTTCAATGTCAAAATGAGCATGTTATAAATAATGCAGAAATTAGATCATTGTCGACTGGTTCAATTCAATTCGATATCATGTTATTTATATAGAAAAGTCCACTAGGCTTCCATTGCATCACCATCCTGAGAAATACAAGTTTATGTTACGCTATTATTGTATTAGACCGATCCAACTCAATGATCAATAATTATCAAAAAAATTATTTATTTAAGTGGTTATCGTAAA
>NW_021636793.1:0-48184 GCF_004799145.2 Neltuma alba
TAATTAACTTAGTGCCAAATGAAAATTAATTTCAAAAGTCAAGATCCTCTCCATTGGTGGCTTGACACTTGGAAAGCTTTAATTACCATCCATTAGAGGCTTGACAAGTGGCAACTTGTAGGCCAAGTAAAGTGCAAGACTCCTTCTTGCTTTATTAGTGCACTTTTGCTCCGGGTTTAATTTCTTTTCTATAATTACAGTGCTCTGGCCTCTGTAATTATTTTCTATCAGATCCATAAATTATTCTCTTCATTTTTATCTTCCCGAATTGCCCTCTTTGTCTCAAATTTAATTTCTCAATAATTAAATAAAAAGGAAAACTATTTTCCTTCTCTTTAGTGATTTTTCCACTTTTCAAAGGAATTGGGAAAAATCTTGGATACTTGAGGGTCTTCTTTTAATTCTATAAATTTTATAATTCCTTGGAATATCATAGGAATTTTCTCAGGATTTTATCCTTCTTCCAAATATTTATTTGGAATTTTCCAAATAAGGACCTTAAACTAGATTAAATCGCCCTTAAATTCCTTTATAGTTTCTCTAAGGGCAATTTAGTCATAAAACCAATTTTATAATCCCATATAATTCTCAAAAAACATTGTCCTTATTTTTCCTTAATTTTCTAAGACTTGGAAATATTTTTTCATAATTATTCTTGACCAATTTTTCTTAATTAGTCAGACTTTTTATAATCGACTTGGAAAACTATAGTAATTATTTTCCACCATAAATCTTCTATTTGTCCCTATCCTTTTTGGCCTTTAAATATTTAGGAATATCCCTATTCTTAAATACCATATTACTGGATGTGACACCAAGCTGAATGAACTGCTGGGAACCCAAGAGTTTGTGAGAGGAAGTGTTATGAATGACATCAAAGCTTACAAAATTCTGATGTAAAGTGATGACGACCCCGGTGAACTGAACTTTTCACCTAAGCAAATGTGTGATTATTATAGAATAATCTACTATATCTATTCGAGGAGCATGATCAACAAGGCTGAGAGTTTTTCATATCTGACTCAGGATGATTATTTGCTACTGGCCAGGATAATCAGTGGGGAAAAGATCAACATAGGGGATTTGATCTTTAATGAGATGAAGGATGTTGTCCTTAACAAATCTAAGTCTACACCAATTCCCTATCCTCAATTGGCCACTTACATCCTTTAAGCAAATAACATCGCCCCTTTTGAGCCCGGAGAACTTAAGACAAAAGTTCTTGCTTTTGGCATCACCTAGCTCAACAAAATGAGAATTCCTTTACCCTTCAGACCCTCACAGAAGATGAGTTAGAAAGATAAAGGGAAGCAACCAGCTGCCAGCACTTCTAGAACCTAGGATGAGGCTAAATCCACTGCAGCTCCCTCTTATACCCCTGGACCATCATTTATGGAAAGATCAGTCAGGGAGATGTTTGAAGCAGAACTTCAAGACTTTGAGAGAAGAGTTTATGCCACACTAAGAGACTATGGGAAGTCTTTGACAGAAAATTTGAGGGCATTTCCAAAATTCTGGATCTTCATCAACAAGCAATGATAGTTTTGGAAAAGGAAGTCTCTCAGAGATTCGATCATGTTGACAGAGAGATCAGAGAGCTCAAAGGGATGAGGCCTCTCTCTGCAACAACTTCTCTGCGCCCAGCACCTCTTTCAGTTTTGAGGATTTACTCTCTCACTCACCATTTCCTCCTCACCATGAGCTTGCACCACCTACTTCACCTATACCCACTTCTCCTGTTTCTACTTTACCATTTGTACCCTCTACCTCTCCCACTCCTCCTACTACCTTAGCTCTTATCACTGTTCCACAGCCAATCCCTTCTCTGCATTTTCCACCTTCTCTCCACTTCTCTTAACTTCTCCCTCTTCCTATTCCACTTCCCATGCCTACTGTTTCTATTCCTTCCCCTTCTTCTGCTGCTGACAAAAAGGGGGAGAAGGAATCTGTCTAGTTTAATTTCTTGTTTTTACTGTTGTTTTATGTTTTCTGACAGTTATGTATTTTGTTTTCTAACAGTTATGTAATTTGCTTGTTGTTATGTATTTTGACAGTTCAATTTTATTAGTTAAGCCTTTTTCTCTTATGTTGCTTTTTTGTCTTACTCTGATCTGTCGAGAGCCTTTGTTGCATTTGTGATTTGATTCCCATTGTTATCTGATGATATATATTTAAAATTCCTCACCTATATTTTGTTATCATCAAAAAGGAGGAGAATGTTAGAATTAGGCTTTTGATGATAACAAGTTAAGGAATTTGTGTTGATCGATCACCTGATCGATCAAAGGATTATCAATAACTTGATAGATAATATTTCTGTACAAACAAGTAACTAAGTAGAAACATTGATCGATAACTTGATAGATAATGTGTTGATCAATCAATTGATCGATCATTGTTAACTTAGTTATGTATAAAAGTTTGCAAAAAATTATCGATCAATTAATCGATAATCAAATGATTGAATAACTGTCAGATAATGGGACACAAGTCTGGTAAGCATTTATCGATCACATGATCAATAAATAGATCATCGATGAGGAGACAGATAAATGGTAAAGCGCTCTACTCACTTTGTATTTTGTCTCAATCAACATTTATCGATCACTTTGTCAATTAGTGATTTTTTGATAACATGATCAAACATTGCTTTATAACCCACTCAATATGCAGGTTGTTATCCTTGTGGCTTATTGATCACTTGATCGATTAGTTAATTATCAATCAAATGATCGATCAACAGTATCTCGTCTTTAACTTATGGTTTTTCGATCACTTGATTGATAATCCAATTATCAATAATATGATCGATCACCGTTTATGTGTATGCTCTGTTTTTCATATAACGTGATTGATAAATCCATTCCTTGTCTTTACAAGACTAAGTCTCTTTGTTCTATTTTATCAATCACTTGATCGATCATTCCTTAATTGATCATTTATTCGATAATTTATATAGTCTGTATTTTCACCGAATATACTCTTTATCGTTTATCGATAAGTTTATCTATCATCTATTTATCGATAAAGTGTCGATCATTATTTCTTGAAAATCTATTTCCATATCACTCTGATTATCGATAGCCTAATCGATCAACAAATGTTCGATCACTTGTTCGATCATGGACTGATTTCAGTAAAACTTCAATCAATTGAGATGATTCTCAAAATATGTTCTCTATTTTATTCAAGCCTTCCTCAGCCTTCATGTTTGTTTTAATTCTCTATTTAAAGAATTTCATAATCAAAAGAGACCTTGAGCTTCCTTTTCTCTGCATACCTTTATGAAGTCACTGTTTCCTTTTATCGATCACTTGATCGATAAATCAATGATCCATCACTTGATTGTTAAACATAGTTACCTATGTCAAAAGTTCTCATTCTGAATAATTAATAACTTGATTGATCAACCAGTCATCGATCATTATTCTGATCAAGGATGTCCAGTTATCATTCAAAACATTTAGCAACTGATTAATTCTACTTTTAAACTCTGAATATTCATCTTATCATTTGTTCGGTCTGATCTAAGTCTTACTCTGCAAAGAGAAACTTATTTAATTAAAGTACTATTGTAGATTACGAAGAAGAACTCAACGGCTCTCCAATGGTTGCTTAGTAGCCTGTAACCTACCATGTCAGAAGCATTAGTGGCGAGAACCGTTGCAACTGGGAAAACACACAACCAAACTCTTAACGGCTAGAAGCTCTTCCGTCTAACGGTTATTAAACTACCTCAACTATAAAAGGCGCGAAGAAGCATTAAATGAATAGATTGAATACGTGAGCTACCCTCTGCTAATTATTTACTGTTACATTCAATACTCTATTCTAGCATATACCGAGCTTCAGTGTTTCTTATTTAATTACTCTGTGAGAGAGTCTGTATCTATCATTGTAAATCACATTCTGTGTGAAACTTAAGAGTGTGGACTCTTGAGAGGGATTGTAACCTTACGGGTAGTAAGGGGGAGTGATTGAGCGAACCAATTGCTGCAATGCGGTACCAAGAGCCCGATTAATCTTCGAACATAGTGGAATACTCAGAGGTGTTCTAAGGACTGGACGTAGGTCAAGTGGTTGAGACCAAACCAGTATAAATTTTGTATCCTCTTTCTTCAGTGAAATCTCTCTAACTCACACTCTCTGTTTCCGTTAGATTATTGTTTTAAATTCACAAGATTTTTATGACTCACCCAATTCACTCTCCTCTTGGGTGAGACTGCCACTAACAATATACACATGTAAATCGAGATCTAGAAAATACGGTTCCAAAATCAAGTGTGACTAGGAATAACTAGTTTATACCAGTTTGTACATAAAAACATTCAGAAACTAGTTCTCAATCTAATTACCAAGAAAATCCTTTCTTTTCCGAAATGCTTGGTTATCATAATATATTTCTTAATCACTTTCACTAGTAATTTCACAAAACATATCCAAACCCTTCTTACAAAATAACTTTACAGTCTTTATCATATATTAAATTTAAATCACATATATAGCATACCAAGCAAATGATTGATATACAGACCATCCTTGTTACCCCCGACCAAACTTATTATCTTTGGCTGGAGTCATAGTTAACAAACAATTTATTCATTTGATAGGATTATAAAAGATTCCAAATCATAAGGCGTTACCTAGCCAATGTCCTGAACTAACCCATTATTTGTATAGTATTTTATATTACTTTGATGGTTGTTATGGGTTATTGTGAGCTTAATTGCATACATTTAGTGATAAGTATTAGGGATAAAATTATCATAATTGGTTATTGTTGTTGTTAATTAATTTCTAGGATAATTTGGTGCTATAAAGTGTTAGATTTAAGGTTTTTGATGATAACAAATTGAGTAATCTGTGTTTTAGTAAGTTGATCGATCATCTGATTGATCAAGGGTTTATCGATCACATGACAGATAAAATTCCTATGTAAACAAGTAACTTAGCAGAAATGTTAATCAATAACTTGATAAATAATTCAAATTGTATGTGTTGATCGATCATTGTTAACACTATTTTGTATAGAAGTCTGCAGAAAATTATCGATCAATTGATCAATAATCTAATAATTGAACAACTGACAGATAATGAGACATAATTTTGGTAAGTGTTTATGAATCACATGATCGATAAATAAGTCATCAATGAGAAGACAGATAAATGGTAAAGCTTCCTACTCACGTTTTATTTTATTTTAATCACCATTTATCGATCACAGCTTCATTGATAACTTGTTCTATCATTGCATAATAACTTACATGTTTATCGATATTTTCTTAATGTTTAAGTGTGTTGACAAGTTCTTTATTGATCACTTGATTGATTAACGGTTTATTAATTAAATGATTGATCATCACCTTTTCACTGGATTAAACTGTTTTAAGTTTTTCTTCGATCACTTGATTGATCATTGATTTATCAATGAAATGATCGATCATCTAATCTTTTAAATATTTTGTTCTCACATAACGTGATCGATCAAACATTTTCCTAGCATTTCAGAACTAAACTCTTGACTATATTTTTATCGATCACTTGATCGATCAATCCTTAATCAATCACTTACTCGATCATCATATGTTTTGTGCCCCTTGTGAAAATCTTTGTTAAACCTTTTTATCGATCAAATTTTCTATCATCCATTTATTGATAAAGTATTCGATCAATGTTCTTTGAAAATCAACTTTTGTTTTACTTAGCTTTATCAATAACTTGATCAATCAAACATTTTTCGATCACTTATTCAATCAATGATCCAGTTCTTTCAATAACAAGAAGCTACAGTGAGATTGAAAAACTTCTGAATATTTCTCTTCAACCTCTTCTTAGCCTTCCTGTTTATCTTAATTCTCTATTTTAAGGGATTCAAAATCATAGGTGACCTTGAGCCTTTTCTCTACATAATCTTTCTGAAGTCACTCTTTTCATTTATGGATCACTTGATAGATCATTAGTTAATCCATAACTTGATCGATAAATATAGTTATCTGTTTCAAAATCTTTCACTTTAATTAATCGATAACTTAATCATTCAACCAGTTATCAATCATGACTTCGATCACGGATGTTTAGTTTATGTTTAAAGTATCTGGTGATTAATTGATTCCCTTTCCAACTACCACATTAATATTATTATCACTTGATCAGTTATCTTCATGAGTTTCATTCTGAAGGAAAAACATATTAGTTTCAAGTATTGTTATAGAATATGAAGCTCAACAGATATTCAACGAATATCTAGTAGCCCTTAACCTACTGTGTCAGAAGCATTAATAGTGAATACCATTGCAACTAGGAAAACATGCAACCGAACTTCCAACAACTAAAAGCTCTTCAGTCTAACGGTTAATTAAACTTCTCCAACTATAAAAGGTGCGCAGAGCATTGAATGAGGAATTGAATATGAGAGCTACCTTCTGCAAAAACTTTTACTGTTGCATTTAATACTCTGTTCTTTACCGAGCTTCAGTGTTTCATATTCATTTACTCTGTGAGAGAGACTGGTATACCTTCTTTACTCACTTTCTGACTCAAGAGAGTGGACTCTTGAGAGGGATTGTAACCTTATGGGTAGTAAGGGGGAGTGATTGAGAAAATCAATTGTTGTATTGAGGCGCCAAGAGCCCGTTTAATCTTAGATCATAGTAAAAATCTCAGAGGTGTTTTGAGGACTGGACGTAGGTCAAGTGGTTAAGATTGAACCAGTATAAATCCGGTGTCTTTGATCTACGGTGAAATCTTTCTAACTCAAAACACTCTGTTTTTATTAATTTTATATTTCAATATAGTTAAATTTTTTATAACTCACCCAATTCACCCCCTCTTAGTGAGACTGCCACTAACATAAAGTACTGATTTTCTTTACAGGATACAAGATAAAAGGAGCCAAAAAGTCAAACCATGGAGTACACAGCACAAGAAACAAGGAGAGTAGCCACTATGTAGTTTGTCGTCATTAACGTGTGTAAAATTTTACTACGCATTTTGGAGCTTTAAATTCAACCCAAAATCAATATGAAAAGGCCACAAGTTAGCATAATTGAACCCTAGCCTCTATTCATTCATTCCATACTTTAGCTCTTTAATTCTCTTATTTCTCTCACTTTGATTCATCATCTTCCTCCATACTCCTTCATCTTCTCCCCTTTATTTTGGGTTTTCCACTATGGATAGCTCAAGCTGGTTGTGGTCTACTTTGCTTTAATACATGGTTAAACACTTGCCTTCTTGGAGATTGATGAAAATGGCATAAGTCTAAGAGCTACAAAAGGGAATGCTTGTTTTAATCTTAACATTTGGCTTTGTATTTATGATTATTTAGTTGTGGATGATTTTATTATGTGGTAGAATGTAAAGTACCTTGGTTAGGTTATGTGTTTGGATTAATCTTTGTAATTATAGATTGGTTTTTATAGAATTTATGAGCTTATATATATGATTTCATATATATGTTCTTGAGTTGGTTTCATACTTTTCTTACTTTCTTACTAGTTATGAGTAGCCTGATACTAATGAAAGGGTTAAGGTGTAATTTTAACAACAAAGTTTACCTTAAGGGGCACTGGGCACCATAAAGTTTATTTGGGTGCAAAAATATACATGAAGTTGTCAAAAGGGAGCATCTGGCACCATGCTGTTAACGTCCGTCAGTTTACCGTTAGAGGGTCCCAGAAAGTCAGTTTTAAGGTACATTTTTAACAACAAAGTTTGCATCAAGGCGCATTAGGCACCATGAAATTTACTTGGGTGCAAAAATATACATGAACTTTGTAAAAGAAAAAAAATAACAAAATTCTTCAATTTTCATAAACGTCCATTAATTTTATTCTTTTGGGTCTCACCAAATGCTATATTTTCTCTCCATCAATTTTCACTTCCAAGTCGATCCATCTTTCTCTCATCATAGTCAACACGCATACTCTCTCTGTCATGTCGTCTTCTTAGCCTCCAAGCCTTTTGTATGTATTTAAGCAAAACACATCTTTCCCTTCTAGGATATGAGGTTTATTGCTTGCATCCAAGTACTACTTCCAGTCCTTAATATAGGATGCAATGGACTAATTTAAGGAGATTAAACATAAATAAATAAATTACTTTAAAATATTATATTTATTGTTTTTTCTCCTAATTAATTTTCTTGGCTTGTAAACTAATACATAATTTAATGATGTATATAAATATTTTAGAGAGATCATGTACTATATGATATTGCGTCAAATAAATAAATAATATAATATTTAAAGTAATTTATTTATTTATTTTAATCTCCTCAAATTAGTCTATTGTATCCTATATTAAGGACTGGAGGTAGTACTCGAGTATAAGTAATGAACCTCATATCCTAGAAGGGAAAGATGTGTTTTGCTTAAATACATATAAAAGGCTTGGAAGCTCAGAAAATGACATGACAGAGATAGTGTGCGTGTTAACTATAATGAGAGAAAGATAGATCGGCTTGGAAATGGAAATTTATAGAGAGAAAATATAGCATTTGGTGAGACTAAAAAGAATAAAATTGATGGATGTTTATGGAAGTTGAAGATTTTTTTTTTCCTTTTACAAAGTTCATGTATATTTTTATAGCCAAGTAAATTTATTGGTGCCTAATGCCCCTTAATGCAAACTTTGTTGTTAAAAATGCACCTTAAAACTAACTTTCTGGGCCCCTCTAACGGTAAACTGACGGACGTTAACGGCATGGTGCCAGATGTTCCCTTTTGACAACTTCATGTATATTTTTGCACCCAAATAAACTTTATGGTGCCCAGTGCTCCTTAGAGTAAACTTTGTTGTTAAAATTGCACCTTAACCCTTAATGAAATTCAATTTAAGAACCAATTGCACAGATCATTCCATAATTACACATTAGGAGAGCTTAATAATGTTCTCATTAATGAGGTTCATTGATTTAAATATTAGACTCAACAGGTTATTGGATTGTTATTCAAGAAAGCCTAATAATTTTATAAAACTCCCAATATCTTAAGTAAACTATGATTGCTAACAAAATCATTCTATAATCTATTTTCATTAAATCATGATCATTCAAAAAATATCAAAAATATAATAGCTTAGGTTCATTTTCATTGCATACATTTAGTTATAGTTCAATTCAATTTTCAAAACCAAAATCCCTTTTCCTTGCACTTCATGGCATTTAACTTAGTTTAGAACATCAATAAAGGCTTCTCAAAGTAAGATGACCTAAGGTTGCACTATATTATATCCTTTGGTTAAATTATTGATGAGAACCCTAAAGCATGACAAGGCTCTCATCTAGTCCCTAGTTCATCATGAATGGACTATATCTCCCTTTTTTTTTTTTATGAAACCAAGGAGATGTCACATCTACCGAACTGCGGTAATTTACAACCAAAGGAAAAGCATTACAGACAGGGCCTTAAGTGTCACATCATGTTAATTTTAACCCTAAAAATGAGAAATATAAAATAGAACATGGGTCAAGCAAGGTAGTTAACAGATAGAAGGCACAACTTTTGAAATGAAATCAGATCGAGGACTAGACTGTCATTTTTAAAATATTCGGTCAATGTTGAATAGAGTGGGAAAATGTACATAAAATTCTAGAAAATTTCCAAAAAATATGAAAAATAGAATAAAGGGTATAGAATAATATTTGAGGCCTAAAAGATAAAAATCGTATGAAAATAATTCACTTTGGAATTTTTTTGTATTTTCTTGGTATTTTGGCTATTAAGTAAAAAATGGGTAAATTGAACTATTTAAAATATAGGGGCCTCAATAATTCATGAAACAATTAGGAATATTAGTTGAGAGGTTAGTATGAATTTTAAAATTGCTCCTAATCCCTAAAAATGCAGAGGTTAGCTTTAAATTATTTAAAGCTAGAGTTATATTAATCAAAGGTTGATTTCGGGAAAATTTTAATTCAAGGAGTTATAGAACAAAATAAAATTTAAAAAATTATGAAATCTCTCCTCATCAAAAGGAAGCTATTGGCGTAAGGAAATAAATTTTTGGAGACAGTGATTTTAACAGGAATTTGGAAAAATTTAACCGATATAATGAGATTATATAGTGTAATAACCATAAGCTTAGTGGGGCCAAATTTTTTCCCATTCTTTTGAACAAAATGGCTCCATTTGAGGAGGGAGAGGACCTTAGTGGAATGATACAATTTGTTGAAGGATAGAATGGGAAGATTGGAATTATGCATAAAATATGAAGATTTTTACACATAGGTGAAACGTCGTTACTTTTACTCCTCATAGTATGCATTCGGAAGTGAAACGGATATGCAAAATCATTACTTAAGCCTAAAAAATTTAGAACTTTTCATTAAGGTCCTTAGGTAGGGGTCATGTAGAAAATCTAGATTACATGTCCAACTTCAGAAATTCATAACTAATTCTATAAAAATTATATGAGGTTGTTCCCAATTTCCAATCAAAGCTCTTTTAATTCTCTACTAGGAAAAAATATGAAACTGAACTTATTCTCGACTAATTCGTATAGTTTATTCATTGAACTTTACTGTTTATTTGGTCTATTCTGGAACTTCTAGATTTTCTACCTCAACTTCTAAAATTTGTATCTCCTAATGTACACATCCAATTAGGACAAATTATCTATGCTTTTTAAAGCTTGAGATGTGTACTATATGATCACTAAGTTTTGTGATCAGATTCAACCATTTGTTAGGTCATCTTAGTGCTGGAAACTCACTACTCCAGGACCTATGTTTTATCTTTCATTAGCTTCTTACTTTTAATTCTTCCTTAATTCAAGCATACATAGATTAGCCTTATGGTTTCTTATTTATTCTTATACTTTAAATTACATGCCATTAACATCATACATCATCACATTACATCACATTTCATGTTAGACATGTCTATAAAATAATTATATTACTAGCGAATTGAAGCATCACATTGTAACACAGAAATTCTCCACTTTCTTTGCTTTCATCTTCTTACCCTTCTTCATGCATTCTTTGTCACACCTTACTTTTAGACCATATTATATCTCAATTAGAATCATTTGGAATCATTTTTTATGGCCTTAAGTTGAAAATTTTGAACTTTAAAATTTCATAAATTCAGGTTACTATTCATTATAATCCTAATGAAGGCTAAACTTTGAAAAATCATAACTAATTCTACAAAAAATCAAAATGAATTGGTTCCAAGTTCTATTTAAAGCTCTTAATATTTTTTTAAGGAAAAAATACTCACTAGTGTCTAGACTTTATCAATTAGTCCTGGATTTTACGTAAAATGGTACTGTTCATATGGTTATTTTTCAATTTTTCAGAATTTATGCTTTGGAAGGGCATAACCTTTTTGTACAAAACCTTAAATTTAATGAAATACAACTTGTTTTAAAGCTAAAAATATGAGAGTGAGGAAGTAGAAGAAGAAATTATGGCTGAAGTACCTCCTTATGGTCCAAACGGTGGGAATGGAATGGTAACCATAATAGACCTAATAAAGGTGGTAATGAGGGGCAAGGAGAAAATAATGGCCAAAATAGGATTAATGAACAACCTAGGGGTAGAACCATTAAGGAATTAACTCAATCCGATGGGAACTTTGAACCTATGCCTGGTGCTTTTCCTACCTTCAATGCAGATTTTGAAATTAAAGGTCAATTGATTCACTCATTGCCTAAGTTCCATGGTCTTGCAGGATAAAACCCATACTTGCACCTCTGGACTCTTTATATGCAATGTTTGTCCATGAAGCAAGTAGGAGCCAATATTGATGATGTCATGTGGAAGATTTTTCACTTATCTTTGGAAGGCAAAGCTAAAGAATGGTACATGAACCTGCTACTCTATGTGGACAATGCCTATGAGTCATAGACCAGTTTGAAGAAAGCATTTTTGGATAAATACTTTCCCCCTACAAAGATTTCAGCCACTCGCAAGGAAATTTCAGCAGCTAAGCAAGAGCCATTTGAAACATTCTTTGAATTTTGGAGTCGCTTTCAAGAGATGCTTACCTGGTGCCCCAACCATTAGATTCTTGAGGAACACTTGGTGCAATATTTCTACAATGGGTTGTCAACATATGATGCACAGGTTTTGGATGCCGCTGCTAATGGGTCTGTGGAAAATATGGAACCAAGGGCTGTATGGGAGTTAATAAGGACCTTTGCTCTTAATAGACAACATGTGAGTACAAGAGATTCAAGAGACCCCAAATCTGAAAAAGACCCCCTCTTGGTCAAGTTAGCACAAGACATTCTAAACTTGCCAATACTGTTGAGAGTCTCCGTTCCAACAAGACTCAATCCCTTGCATTAGTAGCTACAAGTTGTGAATTTTGTAGTTCATCAATGCATACTACTGCTAATTGCCCTAGGCTGGTTGAAGAAGTAAACGCCATGTACCAAGGAAGAGAGGGGCAATATCATAAAAAGGACCCCTACTCAAACACCTACAACCCTGGTTGGAGAGATCATCCAAACTTCAAATGGGGTGGGGAGCAAATAGACCAAACCAGTTCCAAGGCAATCAGTTCCACAATCCTGGGGCTTCCTCAAGCACATTTCCAAATCCTTCAAGAGCAGTAGTGACAACTCCACCTAACACCATGGCATCTCAACCACCGCCAAGAAGTGATGACACTTCTCAACTTTTAAAAAGCATGGCTGCTCAGATAACAAACATAGAGGGACGAATGAAGGAAATTGATAACAAGTTTGTTTCCATAACCACCATATTGCAATGGATGCAGAAAGATAATTCAGATGTTCATAAGAAACTCGAGGAGCTCACTTTAAAGAACACTGATATCACCAGTCATTTGACCCAATTGTCTAATGCAGTCAATGACATACAAGCTAAAAGCGGAGGTAGCATCCCTTCCAATACAGTGATCAATCCAAAGGGGCTCAACACCATAACTCTACGAAGTGGTAAAAAGGTTCACTTTGAAATTGAAAAAGTAGACAAGGATGATTATGCACAAGAGGTAGAGAGTCCTCCACTTTCCCCAATGAGACTTGGCAAGTCTGAGAGCTCCAAAGAAGAAGAGCTCATGATGAAAGTAAGAGCATACATTGAACCAGAAGAGAAGTCAATTCAAGCACAAGAAGAAGCATCTCAAGTAGTTGTGCCAGAAAATGAGAGCACTGTAGAGAGTTTGACTCCCAAAGACAAGCAAAAGGAGGACAAGCCAGAGACCAGCAACCAAGGAGCCTCTAAGCCAGTAGGTAAGAAGGTATGTGCTAAAGATCTTTCTTTTCCCAAAGCCTATTTCTCTAGTAAGAAAAGTTTTGATGTTGAGTTTGCTATTGATGCTTACACATTGTTTAACAAACTAGAAATCAATGTGCCCATAATTCAATTCTTAAGAGGGAATCCTAAATACTTTAAATTACTTAAGGTGTGTAATGACAAGTAAAGGTTTAGGCCCCTTGAGAGAATTCAGGTGAGTGCTAATGTGTCATCCTTATTCAAATCTGAACTACCGGTTAAGTACCAAGATCCTGGGTCTTACACCATCCCCTATACCATAGGAAAGGTTCACATTAAGGGACTATTGTTAGATCTAGGTGCTGCCATAAACGTCATGCCTTGGTCGGTTTATTTGGCTCTAGGGATTAATGGGATCAAAGACACAAGTGTAGTACTCCAACTAGCAGATAGGTCTATCAGGTATCCCAAGGGAATCATAGAAGACATTCTAGTTCAAGGGTGTGTTTGGATGAAACCAAACCGTGGTTTGGAAAAGTGATTCTAGAAAATAGATTCTGGGAAGAATAGATTCTGGAAAGAATAGATTTTATGAAAAAGTGATTTTGAGAAGTGAGAGTGTTTGGATAGTTGTTATCAGAAGCACTTTTTATATATACAAATTACTAAAAAAAGACCAAAAGTTAATATGATAATTACATAAAAAAATAGATTTTATGATATATTTTAATTTGAAGGAATAAAATTGTTAATAATATATTTTTTATTAACATAATTAATAATACGTAAGATAATATAATTAATAAATAATTAATATGTATATATATTTATAAAATATAAGATTAAATATGTTTATAAAAAAATATGTTTATAAAAAAATAACAAGATACATATCCTATAGGCTCTCACACTCTCCCTTTTTTCTCCAAAAGCAAAACAATTTTGCTTTTTCCAAAACCATGGTTTTGGCCCAAAACCATGGTTTGTGTAAATTGGGTTGGTGTTTGGGTGACTTATCACCCAAACCATGGTTTGGGGTGTCACCCAAATGGTGCCCAAGTCAAGGACCTAGTATTCCCTGCTGATTTCTATGTTTTAGATATGTCAAATGAACTTGCAAATGAAAGCACTTTGATTTTGGGAAGACCTTTCTTGCAAACTTCCAAGACTATCATAAGCATGAAACATAGCTGTATAATAATGGAAGTAGGAGACCATGTTGTAACTTTTAATATGAAAGAAGCCATGAGTTAACCTTTTGACAATTCTGCATTCATGGGTTTAAATGCTATTGATTTAGCTGTTGAGCAAGCTAGGGATGAGCATGAGCTGCATATGTATGATAGTTATGACATGAGTCCACCTAAGTTGATTGATTCTTCTGCTGCATCATCACATGAATCTTATGAGCTTGATTCATCTTCGAGTGCATATGATGAGTATTTCAATTCCCTCTCTTCTGTTTATTCATTTTCTAGTTCTTGTGGAGATGAGGTGCCGTGCATTAATTCTCTAGAAATTGATAACATGCTTTTCATTTCTCAAGACTTTTCTTTTCCATCAAATTTTGATTCCATTTCTACATTTACAACTGACATTGGCTTTGGAAGGAGTTTGTTAGTTAATGATGCAGATTTTCAAGAAGTGGTGAGTGTTGAGATTGGAGTAAAATGCGAGGATATGAGCCTCTATGACATGAGGTCGCAACCTGAGGATTCTCAAGTCGCGACCCCATACCAAGATTGTGACGAAGATGGCCTTTGTCAAATTGAGTCGCGACCTAAAGGTTCTCAAGTCGCAACTTCAACCCAAGCATTCCAAGAGGGTAGCTTTTGTGATGTGAGGTCGTGACCTGGGTATATGAGGTCGCGACCTGATTCAACTATTTCACCTGCTGAACTTTAAACTTCAATTGCTCCACCACCTCATGTCTTGAAGACTTTGGTTAAAGGGCCAACACTTTCTGATTCAATTGCTACTCATACACATTCTAAAAGTACACCCCATACTTTATGATTTTTGAATGATCTAATCTCTAATAATGATATAGGTATGGAGGTGGACCAGCCTCAGGTTGTTGCTTCTGTAGACCAACTCGAGCTTGGTGCAGCATCCAATAGGATTGAAGCAAGCATAGTCAATCCAAGTGAAGCTGGTGAATACATCTCAAAAGGGTCTACAAAGGGGAGTTTCTCTAACTCTGTTGATTTTCCTACTCTAATTCCCTCTGTTGTTCAACCCTTGACTTTTGGAACTAAAAGATTTACCTCCCAACCTCAAGTATGCTTATCTTGAGCCTGAGAATAAATTGCCTGTCATTATTTCTAGTTCTTTAACTGAGCATGAAGAGACTAGTTTAATGGGAGTTCTTAGAAGAAATAGGGAGGCATTAGGTTGGCAATTAGCAAACATTAAGGGAATTGACTCTACTGTTTGCACCCATAGGATTTTACTAACTAAAGATTCTAAGCCAATTAAACAAAGCCAAAGGACATTGAATCCTTTAATTTCTGATGTGGTTAGGAAAGAAGTAGACAAACTTCTAAGAGCTGGAATCATATACGCTATTTCTGATAGCGAGTGGGTGTCACCGGTACAAGTTGTGCCAAAGAAGAGTGGAATCACAGTAGTTAAAAATGAGAATAATGAACTCATCCCAACTAGGGTGCAAAACTCATGGAGAGTTTGTATTGACTATAGGAAGCTGAATGATGCCACTAGGAAAGACCATTTTCCCTTACCTTTTATTGATCAAATGCTTGAACGGTTAGCGAGGAAGAGTCGTTACTGTTTCCTAGATGGATATTTTGGATATTTCCAAATTCCTATAGACCCTAGAGACCAAGACAAGACCACCTTTACTTGTCCCTTTGGAACCTATGCTTACAAAAGAATGCCTTTTGGTCTTTGCAATGCTCTTGGCACATTCTAACGCTGTATGCTATCCATTTTTGCTAATTTATTGAAAGATGCATAGATGTGTTCATGGATGATTTTACTATTTATGGAAATTCTTTTGAAGACTGCTTGAAAAGTCTTGACCAAATTCTAGCACGGTGCATTGAGAAAAAGCTGGTTTTGAATTATGAAAATGTCATTTCATGGTTAATCAAAGCATCGTGCTAGGTCATTTAATCTCTAAAAAAGGAATTGAGGTAGATAAAGCCAAGGTAGAGGTGATATCTTCTTTGCCCTACCTAACCAACTTGAAAGACTTGAGGTCCTTTTTAGGACATGTGGGGTTTTATAGAAGGTTCATCAAGGATTTTAGTAAAATTGTTTTACCTCTTTCCAAACTACTGTAAAAAGATATTGAGTTTCAATTTGACCATATATGTGAGCTTGCTTTTGATAAATTGATGAATAGGCTACTTACTCCTCTTATTTTGACTTCTCCCAACTGGGATTTGCCTTTCGAGATTTCTTTTGATGCTTCAAACTTGAGTGGGGGGCAATGTTGGGTCAAAGGGAGAATTCTGTTTCAAAAGTGATTGCTTATGCCTCTAAAACTCTAGATGCAGCTCAGAAAAACTATACCACTACTGAGAAGGAATTGTTTGCAATTGTTTTTATACTTGATAAGTTTAGACCGTACCTAATAAATTCCAAAGGGTTGTGTTTACAGATCACGCAGCAGTAAAATACCTTTTCCACAAACCTCAATCAAAGCCGAGGCTCTTAAGGTGGATGTTATTACTTCAAGAATTTGATGTGGAAGTGAAAGAAAGAGCCAGAAATGTCAACCATGTGGCAGACCACTTGAGTAAACTACCTTTAGAAACCAAGGGAGTACTCGATTCTGATATTATCTGTGATTCATTCCCTGACCAATCTCTATGTGCATTTTCTGTTTCTCAACCATGGTTTTCTCACCTAGTTAACTATATTGCTACTGGTCTAATCCCTTCTCACTTGACCACCTTTCAGGTCCAAAAGCTTAGGAGCAAAGCTTCCTATTATATATGGGACCTACCGCACTTATGGAGGTTATGTTCTGATCAAGTGATTAGACAATGTATTCCGGAGGTAGAGGCTCGAGCCATTCTGGAGGCTTGCCATGTTACCTTATGTGCGGGGCACTTTAGTACTAGAAAAACAGCTAGGAAGGTTTTAGATGTAGGATTTTACTAGCCCTCCTTATTTAGAGACGCATTCACTTTTTGTAAGGCATGTGATAAATGCCAACGGTTTGGGAGGTTAATAGAAGGAACGAAATGCCACAGCAACCTATTTTGTTTTGTAAGATCTTCAATGCTTGGGGGTAGATTTTATGGGCCCCTTTCCACCTTTCCATGGTTACACCTACATTCTCCTAGCCGTAGACTACCTCTCTAGGTGGGTAGAAGCCATTCCCACACGTAAAGATAATGCATCTATGGTTTTTAAATTTCTGAAGTCCACCATCTTTAGTAGATTTGGGGTACCTAAAGTGCTAATCAGTGATCAAGGAACCCACTTCTAGAACAAGTTACTCAATAACTTGTTGGCAAAGTATGGGGTTTCCCACAGAGTATCCACCCGTTATCATCCTCAAACCAATGGTCTGGTTGAAGTATCAAATCGAGAGATCAAACGCATCTTGGAACGAATTGTCAAGCCCTCTAACAGAGACTAGAGTTTGCGACTAGATGACGCACTGTGGACCTATCACACCGCCCACAATACCCCAATCAGTATGTCTCCGTATCAGATCATCTATGGTAAGGCCTGTCACCTTCCAATGGAGCTGGAACATCGATCATACTGGGCGGTAAAGAGCTACAATACCGATTTGGAGGAGGCTGGCATGAACCGACTCCTTCAAATTCAAGAACTTAAAGAAATACGGTTAGACGCCTACAACAGCTCAAACATCTACAAGCAAAAAACCAAGTTTGTCCATGATGCCAACATTTTAAGAAAGAAGTTCAAGGAGGGTGACAAGGTGTTGAGGTATCAAGCTCGATTCAAATTCAAGAAGGGAAAGTTCAAGAAGAGCTGGGATGGACCCTACGTTGTGACGAAAGTGCATAACTTCAGGATGATAGAGCTCAAGGAGGAGGCCACAGGTAAAATGTTTCAGTGCAACGGGCATCTCCTTAAGCTCTACGAAGAGCCTGCACCGCCTTCTTAAGGCCAGGTCATCCCTTTCCTTTACTTCTACTATTCACATGAACTTACTTGTGCTTAAATTACCTTGCTGTGACTTTTGGAAACTGTGAAAGGGACGCCCTCAGTAGAAGTAGTTTTAAATTCTATTGTTTTATTTGTTTTCAATAATATCCCTAGCCTTGAGTTTGATATGATTGTATTTGCGCTTCTGTCATCACCACACACCTCTTTGCACTCTTGAGTTTACCTACCTTTGCGCTTAGCTCTTTCCCTCTCTCTAAAAGGGTGACGTGTTGTGCTTCAGTCTTAAACTAAACTTCACAACTTCTACCATCGTTGTTTTGTGTTTTGGCTTTGTGCTTTGGTGTGACTGTGTACCGTAATGCAAACATTGCTTTGAGTGTGTGGGGGAGGGAGTTCTTAATAGTTGGTTTTGTGTTTTGGGTGTTGGGTTTTGTAGTCCAGGAGTTTTGTTTTGAATTGTTAAGAATTTGATGATGGATTGCTGAGTTGGGATGTTATGGTAGGCATTTTGGGTAAGTGATTTTGGTTTAGGGACTTAAATTTGTAGTTTTTCAGGGTCTAGAGTGTCAAAGCCTCTTTGTGTACTCAGGTCGTGACCTCATTGTTTTTAGGTCGTGACCTGGGGGTTAGTCTGAAGTTGGGAGCTCTTTGTGTGTTTAAGTCGCGACTTCAATATATATGGTCATGACTTGGGAAGAAACTGGGTAAAGGCTCTCTGTGAGTTTAGGTCGCGACCTCACTGTTTTCAAGTCACGACATGGGGTCTTCTGAAACCCTAAAATCCCAATCTGGCTCCTGAAGTCGCGACCTCGTATACCTCAGGTCGCAACCTGACATGAAAAGTCAGGATTTTTCTACGAGTTCACCTCTTTACCCTCTCTTATTTCCACCCTAATTACCATGTTACCCCTTAAACCTACCCCCTATTCAAGCTATATTCATTGCAAGGACCTAAAACCCTAGCCTCCCTTTGTAAAACCCCTCGTAACCCTCCTTTCAGTTTTCCATTCATTCTCATGATCATTCTCCTCCCAGTCGTGACTCTCTAGCCTCCCATTCCTCTCTGAAGTCGCGACCCTCCAATCACAAATTCTTCAATAGCTGCTTCTTTTCAAATTCCCTCCAAAGTCACAACTATTCAACTCCTATTTAACGGTTGCTTCCTCTACAACCGTTTAGTTGCTTCAGTCTTGCGGTCCCTGTTGATTTCTGAGCACCTTCACTTTTAGATTCTCCTCCTGCAGTGCGAAATCAAGCCTCCTCTTTACCCTTGAGTTCAGTTCTTCCATCCTTCCACTATCTCAAGGTCTGTTTAATCTTCTATCTTCGTTTTCAGTTTTTCTGTTCTTTCCTAGTTTAGTTTTCTGCGTTTTGTTTTAGGGGTAGTTAGTGTTATTTTGCTAGGGCTTTGATTTTGGTTGAGTAGAGTTTTACTAGACGTTGAAAATATTGTTTAACTATTTTCAGACTGCTTAGGACTGCATTTTCTAAAAAAGATTTGGCTTTTAAGCAAACTGGTTCGTGCTGCGTTTTTTGAAATTTCTGGGTTCAGGTCGCGACCTCACTATTTTCAGGTCGCGACCTTGCTGGTTCCTGAAATCTAAATTGTCCCTCTGTTTATTCCAGTCGCGACCTCGATGTTTTGTAAAATTTTAAAATATCCCTCTGTCTATTCCAATCGCGACCTCACTGTTTTCAGGTCGCGACCTAGATGGGTTTCTAAAATTTTAAAATGTTCCTCTCTCTCCCTAAGTCGCGACCTCACTGTCTTCAGGTCGCGACCTGAGTTAATAGAGGAGGTTTTGAACCTCTGATTCACTCCTGCTGTTTCCATATTGCTTTTTCTCAATAGATTTTCAACTTTACATATTGAGGATTTTAAAGAAATAGGTTTTGACAATCGACAATTATGAATACTTGGGTTTTCTCATGATTTCCCTAATGTTTTTAAAATGCAAATGTCCCAGTTCAAAATCTTCAACTATTTTGCTTAAGAGAGTCTGGCAATGGGTAAATGTAGGCCTAGTGTGGGGGAGTGCTTGGTTTCTGGGCTTAGTGTAGTTTTTAGTTTCTTTTCATAGGTTTGTTTGTTTTGTGTGTTTACTTTGGTTGCTTGTTGGTTGTTTGCTCTGCACCCAGATGCCTCGCACCAAGAACCCCAAGTCTTCAAGCTCGAAGAAGAAGCTTCGCCCTCGTGAAGAGACCAGACTTTCAAGGAAGGAAGCGGTGGAGTTATTTGCCAACAGAGGGGTGGTTCAAGAGTGGTATTTTCCACAAACGCAGCAGTACCATTTCTATGAGCTTGCCAACCAAAGGGACCTCCAAGAACTTATAAAGAAGAGAAACAAGGCCAATTTGACATTGGTGAGAGAATTTTACACTTGTGCTGCTATGAACAGACACAGGGGGATCACCTTTCGAGGCAGTGAATGTTTCTTAACTCGGGAGGTTGTTGAGAAGTTCTACAATTTGCATGATGTCCCTGTCTGTGAATACCAACGATGGAAGATTAGACTTACTGAAGTTCCCTGGGCATAGGTCTTCCAAACTATTGGGACAGGAGACGTTAGGTGGACCATAAAGGAGAGTGGGCGAAAAGTTTTTGAGCGCAAACATATGAATGATGAAGCCAGGATTTGGCTAAACTTCATGGTTTATAATGTGATGCCATCGGCCCACATTTCTGATGTTTCTGAAGAAGGTGCACTTCTGCTTCATCTCCTGATGACCATGCAGCCAGTTGACATTCCCATTATTGCCCTGGACCAGATTGATCGCTGTATCAATAATGCCCCTAACCCTTATGGTGTTTCCACACTTGATTATCGATCTATGTGCAGCACATGACATACCAGCACGCAAGTCTGACACTCTTTTGGACCCTCTCACGACCAGATGCTATGTCGCCTCCAAATCCAACAGAGAAAGAAAGAGAGGAAAAAGGGTGATTGGGAAGGTCAAGAAGAGGAGGCAACTGAGGATGGCTCTAGTCTCAACCTCACCTCCTTGAATGATCAGATTACCGAACTCAGTCATCAAGTGACCAACCTAAGTGAGGAGTTCGATGCATACAAAGCTATCTCCATATCTCATGAATTCAGAAGGCAGAGGTTTTTGGATCCCCTGATGTTGGAGATGGCCAGGCCTCTTAAGGTCAATTTCCCCCACGAGTATGAGCGGGCTTTCTGGGAGAACACCATTCCTACTGCCAGTTATTTTAGTGAGGGTCTAGGACAATCATCCGGTGCTAGTGCTGGTGCTGCTACTATTGATGCTGAGATGGGAGAAGGAGATCTCCAGGTAGGAGGGGATACTGGCGAAGAAGAGAGAGGAGGAGCAGAAGACTGAGAATAGTCTTCCCTTTCTTTTTAGTTTTTCCTTGTTTTTTGTTTTTCCTTGATGTCTGTAACTGAAGGCTTAACTCTTTTGTATCTTAACTTTTCTGCAATGGCTGTTTTGTATTTCCTTCTCTTTTGTGGTTGCTGCTTTTCTTTTCCCTTTTTCGTTGACAGTGCGGACACTGTCAAGTCTGAGTGTGGGGGAGCATTTCATTTCGCTTTGTTGCATCATCTCTGTGGTTATTGTTTTCTCTCAAAAATCCAATCTTTCATCATCTTTATTTGGCTTTGAATTGATTGTAGATATTGAATTGCTGTGAATTGGATCATTTGATGCTTGCTAAAAGGGTCTTCACTTGTAATTGTGGCCTTAGTTTGAAATCTTTTTTACATTGGTAGCTTCTGTGACTTCAGGTCGCGACCTCATTGATTCTGGTCGCGACTTGAAGAGTAATCTTGGCAAGGGAATTCTCTTTGTGATCCCAGGTCGCAACCTCACTATTTTCAGGTCGCGACCTCGTTTCCCTTTCCTGATTTCGTGCCTCTGTGTGCATAGGTCGCGACCTAGACTCTTTTCTGAGCACTGTTACCCTTCTCTTTACTTCTTGGCATTGCTGTGTAAGAGGAACCTTTGTAAGCTACCTTTGTATCTTTTTCAAGCAAACCGTTGCCTTTTTCATATCCCCTCATGGCATCAAATAGTTTTTTCTCGAAAATTGTGCCATCCTTGGATTTTTAAGCATGTTGGATTTTGAAAAGGATTTGTTTTCTTCTGAAGAATTTATAGTCACTTTTAGGAGTCAAGTACGTTCTCAAGTGATTATCGTGATCTTTTTAATCCTCATCTATTGGGTTGCTTTTGTGATAAGTGTCTTAATGCCTTGTGACTAGTGCATATTTATTGAAACTTCTTGTATGAGCAATAGAGATATGAAACCCTTGTTGGAAGGATATTCTTGAGCCTTAATTCCTATATTGAGTGATCATTCATGTGGTTTACATTCTATAGAACTTGTTTTAGCTCTTGGTTAAAATTACATGTGCATTTATGATTTTGAATATGATGGAGGCATTCTTTTCTACACCTTTCTACCCAAACACAACCCACAACCATTTATCCATTGCTTGACCATTTTTGAGCCTACACTTCCTTCATTTTGTCTACCACTTCGAGTGTTTTGAACAACGATGTTAATTGAGTTGAATTCATCTCAGCAATTACGATTTCCTAGTCTTTATCTGTCTTAATTGGGAATTTTCCTAATATTTCAGTTTGAAAAAAAAAACAAAACACACACACACACACACACAAAAAAAAGAGTAAGGAAATACTCCTTTTATATACATAAGCTATCGCAGCAAAATGAAGTAGAATAAAGTATTCCCTTGGTGATAGAAGGTTGGGATCTGAACCTCCTTGACTAGAAATAGATGTACTCAACTCACATTTCTTTAATTCTTGGCACTCGATTTCATTTTTTTTCTTTCGATTCCATTTAGCCTTCCCATCACTATAACCCCAAAAGTCCTCTTGATTCTTTACATGGATGCTAAATAGTAGTGGAGACTTTAGGGTCATTACAAGCTTATGGTAGAATGTTTGCTACTTGGATAGTTGAGAGAAAAGAACCCCAATAAGGAGAGATGAGTGATTCAAACACTTATGTCTTGTGAGCAAATCTCTATTGTTCATGCATTTTGAGTCAATTGCATCTTGTATCTGATTACTTGGCATTGTTCATTTTATCAGTTTTTGTATTCCTAAAAGATGTTGATCGATTAGCTCTTGAGATCACTTTTGAACATGCTAGTCTCTTTAATTGTAGCTGTACTTTCTTTAGAATAATTAAAATCTTTGTCCAGGAGTACAAAGGTTCAAGTGTGGGGGAGTGATAGAACCCAATCTTTATATGGTTTTCTCAAGTGTTTTCTAATGTTTTGCAACAATTTTACCCTCATTATGCGTGCATTTATATCCATTTGATTACATTGAGTCATGCATTGCATTTTGCTGTTTAAGGGGTAAAAAAGGGTCATTTTTCTCTTCTAAATTTTAATTGCCTTGATCTGTAATCAGTTGGTCTTTACAAAGCTCTTTGTTGTGATTTTTAGGCAATTGGAGAAGGACCCAAGAGTCATGATACAGCATGGATGGAGCCAAAATGTTACAAGGACCAAGACACAAAAGTTGGGAGTGTTCTACCTCCCCAGGTCGCGACATGGAATACTTAGATCGTGACCTGGATGCCATTTTACTAAAGCCAGGCGTTTTGGATTTGAGTAAAGATGCAAGCTCTCTGTCTTCCCAGGTCACGACAAGAAGCCTCTCAGGTCGCGACCTGACTCCCCTGAGTCGCAACCTTGCAGTCCTGAGGTCTCGACCTGAGTGCGTTAAGTGAAGCTGTGCGTTTTGGAATAGGTTTCTGAGCTTCTATACCTAAGGAGGGCAGCCACCACGAAAAGGAACTCTTCCATTCTGCAGATTTGCACAAGGTTAAGTCACCATCATCTCCTCTCTAGTCTCCATTGATCCTACACCCAAAACTTCCATTTTTCTTCATTTCTTCATCATTTTCTGTAATTCTAAACCGATCAAACCACTCCAACACCCTTCTTCTCCATTTTTCCAACCTTATTTTTAGCTTTAACCATGGCTATTCATTCCTAGAGTGATTGCGATTGGTTTGAAGGTATGAAAGGCTAAAACCTTAGCCTCTTGGTGATGGAAGACAAAGCTTGAGCTCAAGGACTTAATTGGGGAGTTTTCTTTCTATAGTCTAAATCATTGTTTAATGTTGTGTTGAATTTTTCTAGATTTAGGAACTTTCTACACTTGTATCAAACTTGGTTTATGATTGTAAATCTTGTGTTTAGACTATTCTATTGTATTTGGATTGGATGATGTTAATGTTGACTAATCTATTTTAATATTTCAGTTTGAATCCTTGTGTTCAGTTTGATTATCAGTGATAATTGTTGATTAATCTGAGTGCTTGGTATTCTGTGGCTGTCGATTGACATTCAGAGGGCATTTGCATCATTCATTCATTTACACTCTAAGTGGTTTTCAGCAATGTCTTAAGAGGTGTTAATTAACTTTGATTAAAGTGAGTTTTCATTAATTAAGACATTGGACCCAAGTGATTACTTGGGGTTTTCTTCAGACTTGGAGGTTTTCCAAACTCCCAATCATTCTAAAAGGCAGTGATAGCTGAGCTTTTATCATCAAGAGACTATTTAACCATAATTCCCTTTTAATCCAAAACATTTCTTCATTCATTCAAAATACCAAAAATAGTTAATTTTCCGCACTTTGCATTTCTTGCATCACTTTTAAAACAACTAAAACCCCCCTTTTACAATGTTTTTGAAACCCAATTTAGACTAGGATTTCCAATAACAAGCTCCTCAAGAAGAATGACTGGTTATATCCTATACTGCATTTTATCTGGTGCAACTCTCTTTCTTGACGATCCGGAAGGCGACAGTCTGGCACATCGATCAGATTCCTTGTGCAAAATTGGGTAGGATTCCTTGGATTAATGAAATTGATCCAAATATGGCCTTCCTACAAATCCCTATGCCAATATGACATTGGATGAATCTCTTATTAAAAAAAAGTCAATAATGAATCAATTAAGTTTATGATTCGACTAGTCAGCGAGTCATCCAATGTCATATTGGCATAGGGATTTGTAGGTACCCTCTAGCCTCCTTCGAGAATACGTTATTCTGCAGGGAGATCTAGAGTTAACCGTTAGATGAGAAAGATCTCGAGTCCTATCATACCTAAGACCTTAAGGTTAATCATTACTATTTAATAGCCTGTAGAAGCCCTCTAACCTCCTCTAAAAGTATGTTACTCTACAGGGAGGCTTAGAGTTGATCATCAAGTAGGAAGGGCCTTAAGTCCTATCCGACTTAAGATCTCATGGTTGATTATCATAGCTCCTAGAAACCCTCTAATCTCCTCTGAGAACGTGTTACTCCATAAGGAGGTTTAGAGTTGATCATTAGAGAGAAAGGATCTTAAATCCTATTCAACCTAAGTCATATTGATAATTGTAAAAACATGCAGAGAAGTGAAACCCAAAGTATATGCTGAAATATCAAAACTCTATTACACTCTTTAACTCCTTCATGATTTGGCTATATAAATTGACAAGCTCAGAGATCTCAGCTAGTGAATTTAGTGCGCTAATCATACCTTCTGCGTAATTGAAAGTTCTAATGAGTTCTGGGATATTAGCATTGACAAAATTAATGAACTCTTCATATCTCTTCATTGTATTCACTTGTTCATGATAAAGGATCTCCTACTTTGCTGACACCTCTCTTTATTGATTCAATTGATTCAAGAGGTTTTGAGTTGTTACAGTGGTGCTTCCCCCTATAGCAATCAATTCATTCATCTTTCTCTCTAAGAGTTGACTAAGGTTATTGACGTCTTCTTGTAACTCCTTAAGGGGGCCATCATCTTTCAAGTGACTCTCTTTTTTTGGTTGTCTTCATTAACCAAGCTCTATTACTCTTTATTTGCTCTTCATTTTCTTGCATGGCCTTTCTCAGGATTTTATCTTTCCTTTCTAGCTTCGCGACTCTTGGGCATTCCTCTAGATCTATTCTCTTTGTCTTTTCTGGTATCTTTTCAAGTCTACTTCAGCAATCCCTTCCAAATCTCTCTCTCTTTTGCTTTTAAGCAACCAGCCCTTTGCTTACCACATGGGCGCCATTTCCTAACAAAGGATCTTGAGAGGCATAAACAGGATTAGCTCCTTTAATTCATTTGGTGCCTATTTTTCATTTTCCAAGCTCAGCTTTTTCCTTACATATTACCTTATCCTAAGCTTTTCGTATCATCATTCTCGTGGAGGAGATGTATGGTTTGCACTTCTTTCTCAGAGAAAACACTTTGCTAGAATGCCAGTTATCTTAACACTACTAAGGGGTTATAGATAATACACCCTATAGGTCCTATGATTAGCAAAGTCCCCACAGCAATAAATGACATCTTCATCTTCTTACCAATCTAACTTCTGTAAGAGGGAATCTTCTTCTAACTATAAAAGGCCATCTTTCACTCATTATGATTCATTTAATTGAATTTTTGGTAGATGTTTGAACAAAGTAAGTGGATTACTATTTTTGTCATCTTCGTTTCTAAAATGCCAATCCTTTCTGTACAAGTCACTCAACATCCATACATTAAGTATTACAAGACAGCATCTCAACTAACCACCTTTCTTCACATGACACTATAGGTCTCATAAATAGCCAATGCGAAGATTCTGCAGAAACTTTCTCGATCTTTCTATACAGCAAAGTACATCAGGCGAGCTTCCACATAGATTCTAGAGATCCCGATGACTTGCCTCAATAGTTTTGCCATCACTCCTCGGGAAGGTGAATGTCCTTGGTATTGATAGACTTGACTATCCTTCTAAATAGATATCCTGAGAATCTCTACATACTCCTCAGTAGTTAGGGCTATTAGAAAACTGGAGAAGGTAAGCATCTTAACAAGGTACCCCAATACTGGTCCAATTCTACTAATGCATCCTTATGTATTGGTACTTGTAACAAATCAAGGATGTTGCCATATTTGTTCTTAAAGTTTAGCCTGGTTGGACCTTTAATGAAGAAGTTTAGTTGCTCCAAACTCTCAAGTGGCTCACTTTCTATATCCAATTTAGTTCCTCTTCCTTTGTGTACCTTTCTCATAGAGGCTTGATCTCAACTCAACTCTTGTGCCATTAGACCCTATGCCAACTTTTTATAACCATTGGATGACTTACCGGCCTTTTTTGGAAAAATAAAAAAGAAAAGGGAGAGAGAATGAAGTGCCAAAATATGTTTTGAATGTGTTTAATAACATGTATGTAATATGAATGAAGACATGTACTTCAGGTTTTAATATGGTTTGTGGACATCAAGAAAAACTACTGCACGGAAAGCTCACTTATTGTCTCAAGCCTCTTGACTTCAACTAATCAAGTATGTTCTCTTTGTTGTTGATTGTCACATCCTGAAAAATTTTACCTGGACATAGGGAGTTAAAAATTGAGATGGGGGACAATGTAGAAAATAAACAGGGACATGAAGCAACTTTTGATTTGAAACCCCATAAGGCCCAGGCTGACATTTCTGGAATTATCAGTCTAGGAATGGCAAAATGAGAAATTTTGAGAAAAATTTCAGAAAATTTTCAAAAAATGGTAAAAAAATATGAATTAGAGGTTTTGGAACCTCAATTGAGGCCCAAAAGGTGAAAATATTATATAAATAACTAATTACGGAATTTTCTAAAAACGGAGATTTTTCGGGAAAATAGTAAAAAATTGAAAGAAAATAATTATTTTAAATAGTCATAGGCCTCAATAAATTTGAGAAAAATATGGATTAATTATCTAAATGTGGGATGAAATTTAAAAAATTGGTTTTAGGCCTTGGAATATAGGAATTAATTTTAGGAAATTTATTTCCTTCAATTTTACTAATAAAGGCCTAATCGGAGAAAATTCAAAACAAATATCTAGAGGTGGAGAAAAATTCTGAAAATTTTCAGATCACATTATTATTTTAAAATAGGGTTTTTTATGGAAAGAAATAAATTTTTAGAGGCCTAGAAAAATTATGAAATGTTACAAGTGAAGAGTAACCGAAAAGTTTTGGAATGGTTAGGATTGTGATTTGGTTTATAGGCCATCTTTTTGGGCCATCATAAACCATGTGTGGGCCCTACATTGGGCCTAGATTAAGCCCAATTTCGTGCAGATTCTGGCACCTTCATTAAATTAAAATAAAATTCAATTTTTACACAAATATCTTGGAATATTCTAGGTTTTGGACACTTGGCATGATCTGAAAATTTCAGCACTTGATGGCAGCCATGTGTCCCCCTTATATGGCAGTTTTGGACGTGCAAATGGTGAGGGAGAAGGCAGATTCATTTGACTATAAATATCCATCTAAAATACCCTAAAATAAGTAGAAAATTGGTAAAAGAAGGGGAAGTGCTGCCAATTTGTTTTCTTGAACTTCAAACTGAACTTAGTAAGAGCAATTGGATAAGGAACCATCAAGCTTTGGCCAAGGATTTATCAAGGTATGTTTATGCTTTGGTTTGGTTAAGATTAAAGCCTGTTTTGGTTGAATATTTGGATTATTTTTTAAGGCAAACTTGCTGCCATATTTTGGTCAATATGAGTATGTCTTAGGGAAGGATAGAAGCCTTGAAAATGAGTTAGAATTATCATGTTTAAATGATATTTGGATTGAATTTTGGAAGAAATCAAAGTTAGGGTTTTAACACCCCTATTCAGCCATTATGTAATATTGGGGTAGGAGTTTGTCTTAATATGATTTGATGATTCCAATAAGTTTAAAAGGTGTTTTTGTGTAGAAATATACTAAAGGAAAGTGTTTGGAATCATTAGAATCAAAAATGAAATTTTTGGAAAAACAATACCCCTATTCGACCAAGTCTAATTGAAGGGGAAGGAGTATGATCTTGTGAAATCTAATTTGATATTTGAATTCTAAATGAAAATTTGTGTAGGAATGGCCCAAGAGCTTGGTTGAAACAAAGAGGGAATAATTTGGCCAAACATAAAGGAAAAAGGGATGTTAATTGAGCCTAATGTTAGATTATTGTGTTTATACTTGAATGGTTGGTAATTTGGAATGTATTTGTGCTTGGAATGATAGGCACATTGCAAGAGATTAGAGAAGGACACCCAATTCCCTAAAGACGCCAAATTGAATTATCAATCAAGAGGTAACATTGAACTTATAATTTAATTGCTTTCTTGCTTGTTTAAATGTGTATGTGTTATGTTAAGATGTTGCCATTATATAATTGAGCAATATATGTGATGATGCATGAAATTATATGTTAAATGTGCCTTGACAATATATATAAGGAATGACTTGATGGCTTAATGAATTGCTCTTTTTACATGGCAAATGATATGCACATGAAATGTTACACAATGGTATTGATTTTATGCACACATATTATATTTTTTCAAGGCATGAATTGCATGATAATTATAGTTCTTTGCTACTAAGATTTCTATGAAATCTCACTCTTTATGTCCAAAATTCACTATTCAGGAGTTGGCTCAAGCTAGGACAAAGGAAAGTAGATCATTTTGGGAGATATTTGAATTATATATCTATTGAGCAATAGTTATGTATTATGTAAATTGTTACAAATTATGGTGAATACTTGTATAAATGACTCCAAACTTTATGTATGTGAATATTGAGTAATATTCAAGTTTTAGTAATGTGACAATGAATGGCATGACGGTTGGGAGGGAAAAGGAAAGGAAAAACCAAAATGGTTACTTAAAATGGATATATGTTGACTTTTTAGGGTCAAGTTTGACCAATGATGTTTTGAGCAATCGGATGAGTTTGGATCTGTAATTTGGCATGCTTTTAGATCTCATTTTTAGCTTCAAAACAAGTGGTAAGTTACTAAATTTGGAGTTTTGTGCTAAGAGATATGCCCTTCCAAAATTGAACTAAAATACTGAAAATTTGAAAATTGACCAAATAAATAGTACAACTTGTTGAATTTTCTGGCTCTGTTTCAGATGGATGTCAAGCTAGTGAGTATTTTTCCCTTAAATCACTCATAATAAGCTTCACATAGAAATTGGGATCACTCAGTTTCCATTTTTCTACATATAGTTATGAATTTTCAAAGTTGGCCCAAAATCCTGTGAACAATGTATGGAAATCCCAAAATTGGAAATTTTAAAATTGAAATTTTTCCATTCTTAAGCTTTGGGAAATGACTTTAGTTGGTTCAATGAACATATAATAAGATAATAAAGGAGGTCTGACATTGATGGTCATATCATGTCTTGCATCTCGTTACTTAAGCATATTTGTGACATTGATTCTCATTGCCTTGATTTTTTCTGGCAATCACATAGAGATAAAAAGAAGATTCATTTGCTTGGAAAAGAGAAACTCTTCTTACCTATTGACAAAGGAGGCATTGGCATTTGATCAGCTTACTTGGTTAATAAGGCTTTGATAGCTAAAATTGGGAAAACAAGTAGGGTTGATCCTTCACCGGCCATGTCACCGGCCTGTTTAGGCCCATGTTCTAAAAATAGGGACTTCTATGAAGCCCAGCCCTTGAGCTCACCGGCTCAGGCTAACCTGTGGTTTTTACATATTTTTAAAGAAATAATAACAAAATGACAAAATTACTTATTAAAAACATTTTGTGCAAAAAAAAACAAAGAAATTAGCCTCTATGATGCTACCTCTTGAGATATATGTGATTTAATTTGAGTTCTGTTTTTTCATAGTAAATTTCTTTAAAGTTAATTTTCTCTTTTTTTTCATGTTCTTTTTAACTTTTTAATAAAAATGTAATTTGTAAAAAGAATTCTTTTATTATGCTAATCACATGTTACTTTTTCTTTTTTACTTGAAGAAGTAAATTATCTTTTAATTTTAAATTAAAAATTTTCTTTATAATAAAATCAAGGAATACCATAACAAAAAAAATCATAGATATTGTTAGAGGAATACATTTAAGCTAAATGGAAGACATGCTCGAACAAAGCATTGGAATAATCTACTTGAAAAATTAATATGCTCTATTGAGATAGATTTATAAAGAGTGATGTTGTCATCAACAGGAGTAAAAATTATGTTGTACTCTTTTCCTTAACCAAGATTTTGCCCCACAAGGTTTTCCTGGTTAAGGTTTTTAATGAGGTAGCCTTCATATATATTGTGTACTCTTTTCCATTCACTAGGTTTTTGTTCCACCGAGTTTTTCCTAGTAAAGTTTTAATGAGGCACAATATCTGTTTATGGACATCTAAGGGGGAGCGTTATAAATATTAGAATATGTGGATATCCATAAATTCTCTCAACTCTTGACCTTCCATATTCTACACTCTGTAACCTCTCCATTGAATAGCTTTTAGGAGTTTTTATTCCATAACTCAAAGGTTACATGTACCACACTTATGTGAATTAATATTGTTATTTATTTTGTGCAACTCTTGGTTAAGTTTGGGAGCCTATAAATGGAAGGCTATGTAATACACATTTTGATCATCCAAATGAATAAGACTACACTACTCTTTCTCTCAATTTCTTCCTTATCTTACTCCCCTCTTTCATTCTAAATCTCTTTAATATTTCTCATTTTCATAGTACAACAAATACTAATCAAGAAAAATGACTGTAGATCATGCTCAATAAGATAATATTCATTTTTATTCAAAATGACAACTTTTAGAATGATATTAATTGATTATAATGGTTTTATTTTCCATTTATATTAATTCTTCAGGTATAATAATTTTCTTTGCAAAAAGTGACTTACATAAATTATTAATCCCCATAATAACAGAAGTTTAAAATTGTAATTTTATCCATTTTCTTAAAATATACTAAGTGATTTACTGTGAGTGAGTGTTTTTTTTTTAATTTCAATCATAGGGCTTTCTTTTTTAGGTTAAAAAATAAATATAATTATACTATTCATATTACTAGATTGCTTCCAAATTCTAAAAGAAAAAATAATATTAAAAGGTGGGCTTAAATGGGCTTGCCCTACCCTTTGTACACACCGCCCGTCACTCATATCGATTGAATGGTCCAGTGAAGTGTTCGGATCACGGCGACGTGGGCGGTTCGTTACCGGCGACATCGTGAGAAGTCCATTGAACCTTATCATTTAGAAGAAGGAGAATTTGTAACAATGTTTCTGTAGGTGAACCTGCGGAAGGATCATTGTCGATACCAAAGTGAAAACGCGACCGTGACTCGGTTGACACAAGTCTCGAGCCGCCCTTGGCCCTACAACACTAGCCTTTTTATTTTTTAGCCCAACAAGGTTGGCCTTTTTAAGCCCAACTCACCTTTGAAGGCCCCAAATCACAAACCCAACCCTCATTTTAAATGGGCCAACATCAGCCTATTTTTTTGGCTCTATTGATAACTAAACAGCTTTGGAGAATTATTACTTCTTCTCCCCCCTCTGCTTTTTAGTAACCTTAAAAATTAAATGTACTGACTTATCACAAGCAAATATCATAAAGGAGCCTTACAATTTTTCTTGGATTTGAAAAAGAAACATAAAGAACAAGTATATTATTCTTAATCATTTACAATGGAAGGTTAGAGATGGATCGTCAATTCCTCTCAACCATCCTTTCTAGTGGGGCGTGCCATATGAATCTTCAACCTATGATGGAAATCACAGTTGAAGATTTACTAATGCCTACCCTTTTGGATGGGAATCTAATCTAATAGAATGTTTCATTGGTAAAATCTATTTATCCTTTTTCTACTGCACATGTCATTTTAAGGATTCCTTTATGCTTTATCAATATTCCTGATCAAATCATATGGAATGGAAACAAGGTGGACGCATATTCTGTCAAAGATGGTTTCTCCCTTTGCCAATCTCAGTTCTCTAGGATAAACGACCCCTTTTGGAAACTCTTATGATCTATTTCTCTTTCAGTTAAATATCTGTTGCTTACATGGAAATCACTTCATTGTACTTTGCCTTCTTGTGGTATCCTCCATCTGCATCATTTGAATGTTTCTGGGCAATCTTTATTTGGTTATCAAGGTGAGGAGACTCTTGGACACCTAATTTGTACTTGTCCTTTCCGCGAGCAGTATGGTTTGAATGTTTCAATATCATATTTACTAATCAGAATTCCCACACTTTTCTTCATTGGTTAAAAGTCACTTTGGTTGAGTTCCATAAAGATGGCCACACTCTGAAAGGTATTATCATTTTATTAAATCTAATATGGAGAATCGCAATGCTGTGTTGCATGAAGGGAAATATCCTAATCCTCTTTTGGTTGCTTAAGAGGTTAAATCCTCTCGTGTCAAATGGCATTTAATTCTAATCCGCAATCTAAATAGCAGAGTCCTCACCACTTGTCTCCCCATTCTCAATTCCATTCCAATCTTACTCGCTGGACCATTACTCTTCATCGTTTCAAACATGGGTCAGTTATCTATTTGTCATCTCTGGTTATGTTGAGGGTCAACCTATCCAATGCTTCACTTAGAAGTTCTAAGGTGATTCTACCTTTATCCTCAAATGTTTGGGAGTCGGTATTTGTTAGATCGTTCATTCATCTCCATTCTCCCCTACAATGGCTTCTCTTCATACCTGGGCACTTGAAAGACAAATGCATCTTCATCAATTTAAGCAGAATCTGACTCAGCTATTAAAGGCTTGAAGGCTTTTGTAGATGTTAGAATAGTATTTCTTAAAATTTTTCCTCTAGAACTTGTTAAATTTCTTAATCGTTGTTCTTCTTGCGTCTGATATTTACCGCTTACATAGTATTTTAATATCATTTTGATCATTTTATCAAAAAAAATGGCTATCATCGCCTGCGTCAAATTTTGGACTTGATAGCTAAAATATTATTAAAGCCTAGTTCAGTGAAACGCAATTTTTGGGACCTTATTAGAAAACGTAGGTTTTACGTCCGGTCCAATTTCACCTGCTTCAGATTTCAACAATATAAAACAGCCACCAAAAAGCACTCAGACAAGCCGCAAAACCGGTACGCAAGGAAGTGTAGAAAATTAGCCCCGCCGCAATAGATTCAGGTATTCAAGCAAGCTATATTAAAAGAATGCAGACAATACACTCGATTTCTACTCCTGTCCTTAGCTTCAGGGTATTGTACAAGACAAGGATTTTATAGTCAACAAGGTATACTAATTATTTACCTAGTTCAAATGTAGCGGGGATAGGTTTGAACAAATCAAATGAATAGGAAACAAAAATCAATGATGTGGAAAAGAAATGATTTGGTGCAAATACAGAAGATGGGATAGATCCTGTCCCTTCCAAGACACTTGATCATTCTGGCAGGGCTTTTTCAGTTGACATTGATATAAGCCACCCTAGGGCTGTTAAAAGAGTAGTTTCTGTAGACTTCTTAGCAGGGTCATTCACTCACCTCGCAGTTTTGCAGATAAGGATGATCGTACTTGACATATTTGGTCCAGTAAGAGCGATACTTGGTCATGGCAATCTCTAACCATGGCTTCATATTACCATTATAGTGAATGACCGCAGCATTCTCAATCTCTGATCGATCTACACTTGGATTGTAACCCAAACCAAGTACATGCCATGATTTATGTAGGGGATGTATCAGCCCATAAAATGTTATTAGGCCAGGAGGTAAAGTCCCCAGCTTCCAAAGCGACCTATCTTCATTCTGGACAGAAACCAAAAAGAAAAAAGAAAAAACAAAACAAAACAAAAAACACAAACAAAACAAAAAGAGATGGTCAGAGAAAGACCAGTCATGTCATTTGTTCAAGTTAACTTGTCTGAGAAGATGGAATGCTGTAAATTGTAAACCATGTAAGATTGGACTGCTCACCATATTCTGCCACTTGTGATAAATGCCAGTGATGTCTTTTCTCTTCCACTCCTTTAGATCAAAAATATTCATCCCATATGCCCAACCGCAAGCATTTGGATCAAAATTTCTGGCAATATGCGGATTAGTAAAGTTCAGATACTTGTCAAATCGGTGAAAGCTCTGACCACATGTTTCAACTGCACCATTCACTTTCCCATTAAGATCCACATCCCACAACCCAGTCAAATCCTTCTGAACAACAATGTCATCGTCAAGAAAAAGGATCTTATCCAATTTTGGATACACTTGAGTGAGATAGAATCTTAGATGGTTGAGCATGGAGAGGTATTTTGGGTTCCTATACTTCAGATTAGAAGAACTAGAAGAAAGTGTATTAGGATGGCCTGCCTTGAAATAATACTCTTTCATGCTAGCAGATTCAAGTTGCCGCAATACAGGGCAGTAGGATGAATTTAGCCACTGAAATCGATCAACATTTTCAACATGTATCGTAGCTTTGCCAGGAGGGTTTAACAGAAACCACATGTTCATGGCTGCGTAGTTCAGCCTATCAGTAACAAGGTGGAAAACGTGCTTTGAAGGATCCTACAATATCAAATATAAAAAAATGAAGGCAAAGTTAGATAATATGATTTTTTGGTCCTGCTGCCCAGACATAAAAATGGGCATCTAGAAAGTAAAGAAAACACACATGAAAGACACATGCACACATGCCGATACAGAAAAAAGCAGCCTGAGTCACCTTGGCATTCTTAATGGTTGAGTTAACAACAACAGATGCAGCCAACACATTGTCAGAGAAAAGAGCATAATGATAGAGATTTGGATTTTCCAAATTCTCGCTTTTAGGAAAATTTCTCTTTTCTGGAGGAAGGAGGTAGTAATCTATGGAAAGCTGCAAGGATAAGCAATGAATTCCATTAGGAATGGTCTTGGCGGCCAACTGACTGAGGAAAGTGCTCTGTTTCTTCAAGCTCCTAACTTGCTCATCAGCGGTTACTAGCATTGCCCTCAATTTTCCAGTGATCAACTTGCAGTCATACAAATGCCCTTTTGCTTTTGATAGTAGTTGGCCCATAGCCCTAATTTTTTCATGCACGCTTGAAATGTTTTAAAATTGTCGATTAGTCAAGACTAGTCAGATATACCAGTGAAAGAAGACATGGAAATGCCGATACAAGATATAAACTTAATAGAAAATTACACAGCCAGATAGTGCACTACCTGCGATGCAGGTCAGCATCAGATGCTGCCTCGCCCAAAGCATGATGACTATCTTTAAGTTCAGACTGCAATTTTCGATATAGTTCCTGATTGTTTTTCATCTTTGCAATGCTTAAGTACACCTTAGCCATAATCATCTGGTCCCGCATCAACCGTACAGTAGAGTCAGAATTTTCATTATCCATTTCTTTCCTCCAAATGCTATATTTACCCAGAACTGCTGAATCAACTGAGTTAGAGCGTTCAATAGCTGCATTTTCAAGTTTTACAAGTACTTCATTATCCTGTTTAACCAGCTCAGCAGCACGCTTTCCACGCCTTTTATCAATCAATTGCTGTACATGGGATTAGCAAAGAGTATTAAAAAAAAAAATTATCACATTCATTTTCAAGTTCACAGTACTGCTCCTAATTCCCAAAAGAACTGACCCCAAAAAATAATCAAATAGACACTCACCCTTCGTGCTTGCTGTGCAGGGCTATCAGTTCCCTGTTCAACCTTCAGGTTTCCTTGTCTACTATGCAGTGTTGGCTGGTTTAGTTTTTAATAAAAAGTACGAGAACATCAAAAGGGGTTAGCAACAACATAACAATAGTTTATTTCTGCAGAAATGAAGGTATAACATTAAGAATAAATATCTACTATGGGAACATCAATCCTCTCACCTGAAATGCCGTATTTGAATTCTCCAACTCAACAACTCTCCAGGAAGCAGAAAAATTGCTTTTTTCTATAGTTATTAAGATTTAATGGCCCCGTATCATTTGTGCTGGCATCAATTATGTCAAGAACCTAAAAGGAAATATTGATTAAAATGCCAGAAAGTAAGATGTAAACAACAACCACCACAAAAAAAATGAAAAGCTATGGTTTAAAAGTAAATCTACAACAGCCTGTAAGTACCTCTTTTGAAAAAAGTGATCTGAGGTCATGCAACGCCTGCCATTCTCTCCATTTGGAAGCCTGCAGCATTCAACAACTCTCTAAGATTTACAAATGAAAACAGATAGAGGCTCCATCAAGAGGCTATTAGATACAACCACTAACGCTGGGAACGCATAAACCAGGATACCTGTTTGCTCGGAACATTTGAAATGCCATTTTGACCTGCACAAAGCATTTATATTATGGGGGGGAGAAAAACTTAACAAGTCCTGATCTTATAAACATATGCATATAGGAAGAAAAGCAAGCCGGAGTTAATAAGGATTTTTCTTATGTCTTTCAGGTAGTTAGAACTTGAGAAGATGAAACATTAAGGTATTTCAAGAAAACTATGGTCCCTTTTGGTACGGAGCATTAAAAATAAAGGATAGGGACTGCGATTGCAGTTGAGAAAAATTATTAAAATAGTATTTAGTATAAGAAATTATTTGGTATATAGCATTAGACAAACCCATAGATGTGGGATTGGGTAATACTACCTCTCTCCATGGTATTTCCCAATCCCACATCTATGGGCTTGTCTAACCCCAAATAGTGGTTAATCCCAAATGATATTTAGTACGAGAAATTATTTGGTATATGGGATTAGAAAAACCCATAGATATGGGATTAGATAATACTACCTCTCTCCATAGTATTTCCCAATCCCACATATATGGGTTTGGTTAATCCCATGTAACAAACAATCTCTCATGTTAAACACTCTTTTAATAAGTTTTCTCAATCTCAATCCCTACCCCTAATTTTCAATGTTTCATACCAAACAGCACCTCTAATCTCAGTCAAGGACTTTCAACTCCAATCAAGTTCTTACATATCAACAGTCACTAAGAAGTGACAACAGGGAATGAGAACTCACAAAGCTGCATGACATTACGAAGCACATCTACAGATAAGCATAACATAAACATCATGCCCAAAAGAACATCATCAAGACCACCAGCAAAAAACACAGATGGAGTTAAAAAAACTGACAAATTAAGTCTTAAAATACTGTAGCCTATAGCATATTAGGATTGTGTAGTGAGTAGTTGAGAAACTATGCCAGAAAGGGAGATCCTAAGAAGCCAATTAATGTGTGTGAGCCAATGATTTAAAAACTGGACCGGACTGGACCGGATGGTTGGAACGGCCTAGCAGGTGACCAGAGAGTTCTCCGCCCGTTTTTCATGGTTTGACAGCTTAATCAATTAGGCCGTTTTGGACTGCTCCCAGCCGGTCATTTAGCCGAGAGCCGGAGTTAAACCAAAACCTGAGGCAATTTTTCAAGAAGAAGGAATGCTACACCATCATCATATGGAAGAAGGTGAAGAAGATGAAGAGTTAAGGAAAAATAAAAATATTTAGAAGGCTATATGAGAAAATAGAGTTTAGATTATGACAAATAACTCACTCAAATCTAGTTAGCCTCAGTCACAAACCCAGATTTATCCTTGAAAATAGTAGATACCAGCAAAATGAAAAAAATCTGCACCAAAAGCGCAAGACATAAAGAATAGTCGAAGGTGGATCTTGAGGTCGCCGAAACTGAAGTGAATGGTTGGAGTTTACAATATTTTTGACTGAAAATATGTGGATGGCTGCAGGATGTTACCCAATAGTTCTAATCCAATGGTTAAAAGGAAGAGGCGTCTTGAAATACTAAGAAATAAATACAATCCCCAAAAACATACATGGAAAGTCAAAAAGCACTAAAGCATCTCAAAAATTGAAAAGAAATAAAGAATAAAGCAGGGAAAAAAAACTCTTTTTTCATTTTGCCTTTTTTTTCCAATGGATTAACGGATCACACTGTAAATTTATAAATTAATTTATTCAAATATTTATACTTTTTGTAAATAAAAATAGACGTTATTAACTTACTGTTATATATAACAAAATGAAGGAAAAGAGGTCAACAAAAGTTTATAAGTTTTTAACATATCTTCAATTTTATTTTAATTTTTTATTGAGATATCATTATATTAATAATTATCATACTTATTATAAATTTATTTTATACACATTAATTATATGTACATAATTTTTTTTCTTTAATTACTGCATCACTGGTCTGACCCATCCAACCGTTTGAACCATAACCTACTAGTCTCTTCGGTTTGACTTTCGGTCCAGTGATTAAAACATTGGTGCGAGCATGTGTACGTGTATGACCTCAATCTTTCCATTTTACTAATAAGATAGTTCTATCAAGATACTGTTATAAAGCTCCCCTGTCAAAAGAACGAGGGAAAAAGAAGCTTTGAAACTCTTACTCATTGAAAAGAGAACGACAAACCATTACAATCATTCACCACATAAATATACGCTTAGTACACAATTGCAGTGCTTGCAATTCATTAAGTCACAAACCCATGCATAAAAATCTTCAAATTACCAGCGATTATATTAAACTATGATCATGGTATTTCTTTCATGCTCCAAATTACTCAATTATAAAAAATAAACTCAATGAAATATAGCAAAATCTGTCTCAAAAAAGAGCCTAGATACTTCAATTGAGAGCCACTCAAGCAAATTAGAACCAATCCACTTAAGTGTCCCTAGAGCTTTCCACACTATTCAATATAAGACCAGGCAGCCCTTATAACCATGAATTCCATCAATTGGCTGTCTTTGGAGAACCAACAGCTCAATGGCTATTGTGAGTTACAAAGCAAGTAAAGCTTGCGTCATATCCAGTTAATTTTAACATGGTAAATAAGGAATTTAAAACTAACCAAGGGCCAGGCAATATAGTAAGGATAGAGACAAAACAACTTTTAAAATGAAACCAGAACAGTGATCGAATTATCATTTTGAAAACTGCAGGTCAAGGAAGGGCAGTATTGTAAACTATACCTAAAATTCCTAAAATTCTTAGAAATTCATGAAAAATAGAAAAAATGTCTAGAACAATATTTGAAGCCCAAATGGTGAAAACAGGATGAAAATAATTTATTAGAGAATTTTCTGTAATTATCAATATGTTTGGATAATCAGGGGTATATGGCCAAAATGAATTATTTTAAATATACAAAGGCATCAATTATCCAAACAAAAATGAGGGAAATTTAGTTGAGAGTTTATAATAGATTGTAATATATCCCCGACCTCTAAAAGTGCAGAGATTAACTTTAAAAATATTTAAAGCTGAATTATGTCAGTAGAAGACCGATTTCGGGAAAATTTTGAGTGGAAGAATTTATAGGTCAAATTTTGACTTAAAAAAATTGGGAAACTTCTCAATAAAAGGAAATCAATGGCATAGAAAAATGAATTTTTAAGCTACTGGATTAGACAAGATCTAGGAAAAATTTAACCGATATGATGAGATTATACAATGGAATAACCCAAAGCTTGGTGGGACAACTTTTCCTCACATTTTCCTACCATTTTTGGCACCATTTATGAAGAGGACATGGATGGAATTGTGTCATTTCTTTAGGGGCATAATTAGAAGAGGTTAAATTATAATAAAATATTGTTTTATAACCATATGGATAATAGGTGGCATAACGTGGCATGATTGTCGAGGGGAAGACTTGATCATAGGACAAGTGGCCATTAGAATTGTAACATTTTACCAGGGGCAAAATAGGAAACCCAAGCCAAAATTTGTCAAATTGGAAAATTAGGAATGGAAGGTTTTGCTCTTGATTTGAAGAAAAGGAAGAGAAAGAGGAAGGACGAAATTAAGCTAACTTCAAGCAATCATCCAAGGTAAGTTAAGACTTTCATTAAGAATTTAATTACCTTGATTAGTGGTTGATTTGGAATTGATTTAGATGGAGAAAAATGGCTCAAGACCCTATGATACCATGCTACCCAAAATGTCATATAACTTGTTATGAATGATTAAAAGATGACATAGGGACCAAAGGATTGAAAATAATTGGAAAATCACGCTGTAACTTAGTTTATGGAAGAATTTCAAATTGTAACCCTGGAGTGTGTGGTTAGGCCAACATGAGTTCATAACATTAGAGTTTGACTCATGTTAATTTGATGCTTCCAATGAACTTAGAAGATGAAATTGTGTAGGCATATATTGAAAAATATATTTGGAAGCATTTAAATTGAAAATGGAATTTTTGAATCCTAAAACCCTATGTCTTGGCCAAGCTTGAATCCTAGGAAAGGAGTTGGATTTTGATGAATCTAAGTTCAAATATAGATTTTACATTAAAAACATGTGGGAAAAACATATCAAAATTATGTTAAGAAAGATTATACAAAAACCCTTAAATCAAGCAAAAAAGGTTAAAGTTTAAGATTAATTTTTTAATGAAGTTGTTTGAGATGAAACTCAAAATGCCCTTATTGTGTGATTGATAGGCATTGATCTTGAGCAAGAGGAGACTCAAGAACAAAGAGAAGAGAGCAAAAACCAAGGGCTTGAGCCTGGTGGCAAGAACTTACAATTTTAGTGTTAACTTGCATTAATTGTTTTGCTAGATGTTTATGCCATGATGAGGTTGAGCTTGCTATGTTATGATGTGCTTGACTTGTAACATTTATAACTTGGCAATATGTATAGTTGAGTTTCTCAATGGTAGATTTACATGCTCCCTTTCCATGGTATGATAACGTACGAGAATGCATGAAAATGTTGATTCACATATAGCATTATATAACTCTACATTGTTAGCGTTATAATTATTGTTCTTTGCTATTATGATTTCTTTGAAATCTCACCCTTCTTTACAACAAGTTGACACCTTAGGAGCTGGCTCATCAAAGGATAAAGGAAAGAATTTGGAAGCATGAGGATAGTTGCATGCAATGTCATGTATAAGTTTGCTTGATTATATTTTGTTATTATGGACTTTAAGAGTTATGTAATTTGTATAAATTTTGATGAAGGCTTGTATAGGATGATGCTCCCACCCTTTGGGAGATACTACTATGCTCAAGTACATTATAGCATGAATGGTAGTTGATAAATATGAAGATCATGGGTTGAATTTCATAAACTAATGGAATTAAAAAGGGTCAAATGACTTGAAAAACCATGATTGTGGGACTGCGACTTTTCTAAACAAATAATGGAATCTGGCCATGAGATTTGGTGAGTTCAAAGTACACATCCAAAGCTCCAAATGGAGTGGTGGATCACCTAACTTTAAGTTATGTGTTAAAAGTTATGAATTTTTGAAATTATCATAAAAAGCTGAAAATTAAAAATTAACCAAATGAACAGTGCTTTTTACACGAAAAATGGAGCCTGATTGATGAAAATAATTGACCAGCGAGTATTTTTCTCATGTAAAGAATGAAAGAACTTCAAATAAAACTTGGAACCACCTCACTTCAACTTTTTTAGAATTAGTTATGAATTTTCAAAACTAGCTAAAATTTTAGGGTTACCAAATGAATAGTAACCAAAGAAAGTGATTTTTCAAAGTTCGATTTTCTAAGCCTAATGCTATGTAATGTGATTTCATTTTACACGTTTTGACTCTATATATGGTTGTAAACTAAAGTGTTACAGCTTGTACATCAAGCAGGTCTTTCACACAAAATCAAGTTGACAAAGAGGTTACAACCCGAATCCATATTGCCAAGCTCTTTACAATTATAACATGTAGCTTTTTATTTTTATCTTTTTTGGCTCAAGATTAATGCAAGCTGGTCCTCTCTACAGGTCTCAACCATCATGGTCTTTCATATGGTGCTTTGGTTGATGGTTCAAGCGCAATTCCCTGACACTTCAATTGTTAACATAGCACAAGCTCCTAATAGGATCCAAAATCAGTGGAGAAAAATAAGAAAGAAAAACTCGTATTAAATTATGAAATCAGAATCTAATTTCACAAATTAGTAAAGATGAAGGAAAATCTTCATTAGAATGGGTAAGAATAACTAATAAAGCCTAAGGAGAATCTCCACTCATAAAAGAAATACTAATTTTATTTCCAGAAGATTTCTACATGAGGTAATACTTAAAAATTTATAGAGAGAAAAATAACTAATGACTCCTAAAATTGTTCCTAAAACTACCCCATTAATCCACAACTCAGCCCTAAAAATAAATAAAATTATTGACTTAATTCGTAAGTATCATAACCCACTACTCTTAAACTTGAGGAATACTCAAGAAATCAGAAAAATAACCTAAATAAAATAGAAAATATCCAAAATAATTTAAAGAAATATTTATTCCCAACATTTCTATAACCCCCCAACTCACCCATTATCCTACAATAATCAGTATTCTATCAGCTCCTCTGTAAGATGAGGATTGAACCACAATAAAGGTGCTCAAGTTTTCAAATAATTGACAATTTTTATGAATTTGTTCAATTCATTGACATGATAACAGCCCTTTCCTTCCTTTCCTTTTAGACTGCAATGTCACTATCAGAACCCTTTGTTGCACTTAGGATTGAACGAAGCTGAGTCAATCCCTAACATGCCCAAGCTTGTTATTTGAGAAAGACAAAGTTCAAACCAAAGCCAAGGCTTCTTTCTTCATAAAACCGGTCTCACTCAGTTTATTTTCCAATAACCTATGCCTGAGCAAGCCACCTCTACCAAGTCATACAGATAAAGATAAAACTACTGTATCAATTATCTTTTCTAAATACACGTAGTGGTGCAGCTAAATAACCTTTAAAGGGGAAAAAAAAAAAAAACAGAGAGAGACATATACATTCTGCAGCATGTAAAAAACCAGTAAAATAATAGTATAGGAAATAAACATCACTGCATTATCACTATCTTCAGCAATGAAGATTTCTATGAATTTTTTAAGAAAAAAAATTTATACCATTAGAATAACTTATTTTTCAATTCCTGCACTATCTGCTTTCCACAAACTTCGCCAAAAGATATCGCCACCACAGCTGTTGCTTGTAAACATTTTCAATACTGCTTTTAAATATCATATTAGAGTCACTTATACCTGTTTACTCATCTCATTCACCCTCTTTCTTTTCCTTTTCCTCATTTAAGTCGATGCCATTTTCTTGAAATTTCTTCACGCTTCTCTTAGTCCATCCTCCTCTCATCCACACACAAAATATCAGCCATCAAATTTTAACTCCACTCATCATTTCATTTATGACAACAATGGCATATTCTCCTTTCAAATTTACTCATTCTGAGGATCACTGCCCTCCCTCACCACTGAGTAACACAATTTGCTAAGGCTAAGAAATGGAACCAGCATTCTGAGCAAGAGATTATCTGAAAGGATTCGCAATGTTAACAATACTCAAGAGGCCAGGGTCTGAAAGTGCACTGCCTCTGAGGTTAGATAGATACATTGTATGTGTTTTGCCAAACACAAGGCGCACTCAACTAATTTGTAGACCGCCCAAGCAGAGCTTGAAATTTCACCCATGCTTCATAGTCTAAAAAATTTGTGGATCATCTAACTTCTCCAAAAAATAATTGATTCTAGAAAGATACTGCTTTTATGCAGTGCATAACCTGTGGAATTTTGCTTTTATTAATGAAAGATGAGTGCCTTGGTAAGTAAATGCAATGGTTAAAAAGATGCTAAGAAAAACTCCTTCACCAAAATATGTGCAATGAACAAGCATAGGCAAAGCAAGAGAAACATCTAAGACAAAAGAATATTCAAATGATTATGACTAATATTCTCAACACCTAATAAAAGAAGAAATCAAAGATTAGATTGGCAAAAATTGTCAAGAAATTTCGAAGATTACTATCATCCTCAACATAGATGATATCAACATTTAAACGACCTAGATTACTTGCCATTCCCCTATTACCTTATCAACCATCTCATAACAAGATTTTGTGATGTAGAACTTGAGGCCATTGCCTTCTTTAATGAGTTTTCTGCATTATAATGTCAAATATATCTCCTTTGACACTGTAACCACACTACATTTCCTCTGTTCGCTAATTTCACTGAGCCCAGTGGCTTATCTGACAAAAGCGCAAACAAGTAACAGTCTCCATAAATTTCTGTAAGACAGTTATTGCTCACTTTCAATATCTAGAATATGCTAACAGTTATGTAATAACTGTATACCCTTGCCCTCTTTGAGGCGCTCTCTTAGGACCACCAGACCCAGCAGCTTTGATGTTCTGTTCTCCTAAAATGTTCCTATTTTTTGTTGGCCACTCTCCTAACGTAAACGTAATCCAATTGTGGTTGAAATTTTCTGAGCTTCGAAACATAATACCTATATTAACCATACCGCTATCAACTACAAGCACCCATAAAAACTGCGACATCATACTATCAATATCATACAATCAATAATTTGCAGCAGCACTAGATGATCTTTCTTTTCTCTTCTTTTTTTTTTTTCCTTTTTTTTTTTTTTTTTTTTTTTTTTGGTTGAGGTATCCACCTGCTGGTGGCAGTGACTAATCCTTTACACTGTAGACTTCCCAATGGGGCTTTAGTACTGGCCAAGAGACCCTCTCCATACACACCGCCTGGATCGAACCCTTGAAGCAACTATGCTAAGCCTCGTGGTTAGCACTAAATAATCTTTCTACTCCCACAAGTTGCAAAACTGAAGCGCACTCCCTTGAGCATAAATCTTGCGACCGCAATTATCAAACAAATAACCCTTTCCTTATCTTATTGCCGCCATGGAACTGATAGGGAGTAACAAATATCTAAATCTAAATATGCACACAGATAAGACAGCAATATCAAAGACTGAACCTGGAATTCGTTTCCTAACCAGTCAAACGAGGAAGTATCGTAGAGCTACGAAAAGACATCCTTACCAAACAAGAAAGAACAAGTGAATATCAACCAAAAACCAATCACATCCACTTAATTAAACATCACGCAACCACCATTTTCTTCCGGAGGTCTGCAAATCAACGTTTGGTTTGTATTATATCCTAGAGTGGGAGAGAGAAAATACTCAAGAATCACAGAATCGAGAACTAACCCGCAGTAAAAAGCACTCTGGCAAAGAAAATCAAGGGCGCAAGAAGACAAAGAAAAATGAAAACCAGAAGAGGGAAAGGGGATCCCTTGCTTCTATTTCTGCTGACGAATAGCCCTCTCTTCGGCGTCATTGTGGATCAAGACCTTGAAAAAACCAAAAAGAAAAGGAAGATAAACCCAGAGTGAGAAAGCAGCATTTGAAAAGAGAAATAATGAAAGTTAAAAGAGGAAGTGAGAGATGTACTGGTCTAATTGCAGAAGGATCTGATTGAAGTGTAGCTTAGGAGTGGATATGGTATAATGCTAGTCAAAATCCATCAACAGAGAAAAATACAAAGAAAGCCGAGAACTGCCATTCAGACACAATGCAAGTGGTCGAGAGATAGAGATCCCACATCAATGAGTAACCTGGTTTGCTCAAGGTGACAAAACACAGAAAGAAAGAAAGAAGTGGGAGAGGGAGGGAGGGAGGGAGGGAGGGACGGAGCTAGAGAATCAGAGATAGGGGACTGGAGAGCGAAGAACGGGGAGGCAGGTTGTTTGTCTTGATTAGGGAATTTTCTTTTCGTTTCCTTCGGTTTCTATCACTTTCTTCCTCTCTCAATTTCTCACGCAGTTGTATATAATTATCCATAGATCAGGCAGCGCGAGGCATTTATTTGGACAATTTTATTTTGCCGTTAACTGATAAATTAATTGATTACGGCGCGGACCGCTGAACGATGACAACGGCGTCCTTTGCCTACTCAGCAGTCAGCTGGCAGGCGTGTCGGCACGAAATATAAAAGAAATTGTTTTAGAAAATCCAGAGAAAATTATATTTATTATAAAAATCAAAATATAAATAAAAAACTTATTTAGTAATTTATTTTTAACTATGTGTTTTAAAAAACACTAATATATTTTTAAAAATTAGTAAGCCAACCCTAAAGCTGAGAATTTGGGCCAGCGAGCTTAAAAAGGCTAGCCTTACAAGGCTGAAATTTAAAAAAAAAAAAACACCTTGATTTGTCAAGCCCGGCCTTTAAATTGACGGATTTAGGTCGGCCCACAGGCTTTTAGTCTATTTAAAAAAAATATTAATTTTTTATATTTCTCATATATTTTATCAAAAAAATAAACATCAAAAGGCATAAATATAAATAAATTAAGTCTAAAATACAATACATCATCAAATCTTCATGTCCATCAAGGCATCAACATACCAAAATATCTCAAACATCTATAACAAGTCAATAACATTCAAAAGTTCCATCAAAAGTAGACAAACATTTCACAAAAAAAAACGTGGATAGACACTATCATCAATGTTTTAAAACTTCATCATCACTGTCATCAATTGCAAGGACATTTTACTGTGCTTCGCTGGTAATAGGGTCTTCTTGACTTCTAAAAATATCAATGGTTTCTTCTTCTTCATCAGTATAACAAGCATTCTCTACAACAAATAATAAACCAAAATCATAAACAAGCAGTATATTTATCATGTTTGTCAGTTTGAGCAATTAAAAGCATAAAAAGAACTATAAAAAAAATACATATAAATTACCTTGATATGCAAATCCATGCAACCTATTGTGAGCAAAAATAAGAGCCTGAAGATTAGCAGGAAGGATAGAACTTCTATACTTTGTGAAAACATATGAACCAATGCTAAAAACTAATTCACTAGCAAATTGGAAATCGAAATTGTTTGTTTTTCCACCAATTCAAGACATCCAAATCTTTCCAATTATCAGGTTTAGTATTAGGGGTGTTTGGATGAAGCCAAACCATGGTTTGGAAAATAGCTTCTGGAGAATTGATTCTGGAGAGAATAGATTTTGAGAGAATAGGTTTTCTGAAAAAGTGATTCTGAAAAAGTGAGAGAGTGTTTGGATAGGTTTTTGTCAGAAGTGCTTTTTACATGTAGAAATTACAAAAAAGGACATAAGTTTAAATGATAATTACATATAAGATATATTTCATAATATATGTTTATTTGAAGTAAATTAATAATATTAATAAAAAAATTTAATACGTATATAAATTAATAAAATAAATAAATTTTTTTGGAAAATAATTTAATAAAATAAT
>NW_021636794.1:0-91925 GCF_004799145.2 Neltuma alba
GCAATCATCGCCTGCGTCAAATTTTGGACTTGATAGCTAAAATATTATTAAAGCCTAGTTCAGTGAAACGCAATTTTTGGGACCTTATTAGAAAACGTAGGTTTTACGTCCGGTCCAATTTCACCTGCTTCAGATTTCAACAATATAAAACAGCCACAAAAAGCACTCAGACAAGCCGCAAAACCGGTACGCAAGGAAGTGTAGAAAATTAGCCCCGCCGCAATAGATTCAGGTATTCAAGCAAGCTATATTAAAAGAATGCAGACAATACACTCATTTCTACTCCTGTCCTTAGCTTCAGGGTATTGTACAAGACAAGGATTTTATAGTCAACAAGGTATACTAATTATTTACCTAGTTCAAATGTAGCGGGATAGGTTTGAACAAATCAAATGAATAGGAAACAAAAATCAATGATGTCGAAAAGAAATGATTTGGGTGCAAATACAGAAGATGGGATAGATCCTGTCCCTTCCAAGACACTTGATCATTCTGGCAGGGCTTTTTCAGTTGACATTGATATAAGCCACCCTAGGGCTGTTAAAAGAGTAGTTTCTGTAGACTTCTTAGCAGGGTCATTCACTCACCTCGCAGTTTTGCAGATAAGGATGATCGTACTTGACATATTTGGTCCAGTAAGAGCGATACTTGGTCATGGCAATCTCTAACCATGGCTTCATATTACCATTATAGTGAATGACCGCAGCATTCTCAATCTCTGATCGATCTACACTTGGATTGTAACCCAAACCAAGTACATGCCATGATTATGTAGGGGATGTATCAGCCCATAAAATGTTATTAGGCCAGGAGGTAAAGTCCCCAGCTTCCAAAGCGACCTATCTTCATTCTGGACAGAAACCAAAAAAGAAAAAAGAAAAAAAAAAAAACAAAACAAACAAAAACACAAAACAAAACAAAAAGAGATGGTCAGAGAAAGACCAGTCATGTCATTTGTTCAAGTTAACTTGTCTGAGAAGATGGAATGCTGTAAATTGTAAACCATGTAAGATTGGACTGCTCACCATATTCTGCCACTTGTGATAAATGCCAGTGATGTCTTTTCTCTTCCACTCCTTTAGATCAAAAATATTCATCCCATATGCCCAACCGCAAGCATTTGGATCAAAATTTCTAGCAATATGCGGATTAGTAAAGTTCAGATACTTGTCAAATCGGTGTGAAAGCTCTGACCACATGTTTCAACTGCACCATTCACTTTCCCATTAAGATCCACATCCCACAACCCAGTCAAATCCTTCTGAACAACAATGTCATCGTCAAGAAAAAGGATCTTATCCAATTTTGGATACACTTGAGTGAGATAGAATCTTAGATGGTTGAGCATGGAGAGGTATTTTGGGTTCCTATACTTCAGATTAGAAGAACTAGAAGAAAGTGTATTAGGATGGCCTGCCTTGAAATAATACTCTTTCATGCTAGCAGATTCAAGTTGCCGCAATACAGGGCAGTAGGATGAATTTAGCCACTGAAATCGATCAACATTTTCAACATGTATCGTAGCTTTGCCAGGAGGGTTTAACAGAAACCACATGTTCATGGCTGCGTAGTTCAGCCTATCAGTAACAAGGTGGAAAACGTGCTTTGAAGGATCCTACAATATCAAATATAAAAAAATGAAGGCAAAGTTAGATAATATGATTTTTTGGTCCTGCTGCCCAGACATAAAAATGGGCATCTAGAAAGTAAAGAAAACACACATGAAAGACACATGCACACATGCCGATACAGAAAAAAGCAGCCTGAGTCACCTTGGCATTCTTAATGGTTGAGTTAACAACAACAGATGCAGCCAACACATTGTCAGAGAAAAGAGCATAGTGATAGAGATTTGGATTTTCCAAATTCTCGCTTTTAGGAAAATTTCTCTTTTCTGGAGGAAGGAGGTAGTAATCTATGGAAAGCTGCAAGGATAAGCAATGAATTCCATTAGGAATGGTCTTGGCGGCCAACTGACTGAGGAAAGTGCTCTGTTTCTTCAAGCTCCTAACTTGCTCATCAGCGGTTACTAGCATTGCCCTCAATTTTCCAGTGATCAACTTGCAGTCATACAAATGCCCTTTTGCTTTTGATAGTAGTTGGCCCATAGCCCTAATTTTTTCATGCACGCTTGAAATGTTTTAAAATTGTCGATTAGTCAAGACTAGTCAGATATACCAGTGAAAGAAGACATGGAAATGCCGATACAAGATATAAACTTAATAGAAAATTACACAGCCAGATAGTGCACTACCTGCGATGCAGGTCAGCATCAGATGCTGCCTCGCCCAAAGCATGATGACTATCTTTAAGTTCAGACTGCAATTTTCGATATAGTTCCTGATTGTTTTTCATCTTTGCAATGCTTAAGTACACCTTAGCCATAATCATCTGGTCCCGCATCAACCGTACAGTAGAGTCAGAATTTTCATTATCCATTTCTTTCCTCCAAATGCTATATTTACCCAGAACTGCTGAATCAACTGAGTTAGAGCGTTCAATAGCTGCATTTTCAAGTTTTACAAGTACTTCATTATCCTGTTTAACCAGCTCAGCAGCACGCTTTCCACGCCTTTTATCAATCAATTGCTGTACATGGGATTAGCAAAGAGTATTAAAAAAAAAAATTATCACATTCATTTTCAAGTTCACAGTACTGCTCCTAATTCCCAAAAGAACTGACCCCAAAAAATAATCAAATAGACACTCACCCTTCGTGCTTGCTGTGCAGGGCTATCAGTTCCCTGTTCAACCTTCAGGTTTCCTTGTCTACTATGCAGTGTTGGCTGGTTTAGTTTTTAATAAAAAGTACGAGAACATCAAAAGGGGTTAGCAACAACATAACAATAGTTTATTTCTGCAGAAATGAAGGTATAACATTAAGAATAAATATCTACTATGGGAACATCAATCCTCTCACCTGAAATGCCGTATTTGAATTCTCCAACTCAACAACTCTCCAGGAAGCAGAAAAATTGTTTTTTCTATAGTTATTAAGATTTAATGGCCCCGTATCATTTGTGCTGGCATCAATTATGTCAAGAACCTAAAAGGAAATATTGATTAAAATGCCAGAAAGTAAGATGTAAACAACAACCACCACAAAAAAAATGAAAAGCTATGGTTTAAAAGTAAATCTACAACAGCCTGTAAGTACCTCTTTTGAAAAAAGTGATCTGAGGTCATGCAACGCCTGCCATTCTCTCCATTTGGAAGCCTGCAGCATTCAACAACTCTCTAAGATTTACAAATGAAAACAGATAGAGGCTCCATCAAGAGGCTATTAGATACAACCACTAACGCTGGGAACGCATAAACCAGGATACCTGTTTGCTCGGAACATTTGAAATGCCATTTTGACCTGCACAAAGCATTTATATTATGGGGGGGAGAAAAACTTAACAAGTCCTGATCTTATAAACATATGCATATAGGAAGAAAAGCAAGCCGGAGTTAATAAGGATTTTTCTTATGTCTTTCAGGTAGTTAGAACTTGAGAAGATGAAACATTAAGGTATTTCAAGAAAACTATGGTCCCTTTTGGTACGGAGCATTAAAAATAAAGGATAGGGACTGCGATTGCAGTTGAGAAAAATTATTAAAATAGTATTTAGTATAAGAAATTATTTGGTATATAGCATTAGACAAACCCATAGATGTGGGATTGGGTAATACTACCTCTCTCCATGGTATTTCCCAATCCCACATCTATGGGCTTGTCTAACCCCAAATAGTGGTTAATCCCAAATGATATTTAGTACGAGAAATTATTTGGTATATGGGATTAGAAAAACCCATAGATATGGGATTAGATAATACTACCTCTCTCCATAGTATTTCCCAATCCCACATATATGGGTTTGGTTAATCCCATGTAACAAACAATCTCTCATGTTAAACACTCTTTTAATAAGTTTTCTCAATCTCAATCCCTACCCCTAATTTTCAATGTTTCATACCAAACAGCACCTCTAATCTCAGTCAAGGACTTTCAACTCCAATCAAGTTCTTACATATCAACAGTCACTAAGAAGTGACAACAGGGAATGAGAACTCACAAAGCTGCATGACATTACGAAGCACATCTACAGATAAGCATAACATAAACATCATGCCCAAAAGAACATCATCAAGACCACCAGCAAAAAACACAGATGGAGTTAAAAAAACTGACAAATTAAGTCTTAAAATACTAGCCTATAGCATATTAGGATTGTGTAGTGAGTAGTTGAGAAACTATGCCAGAAAGGGAGATCCTAAGAAGCCAATTAATGTGTGTGAGCCAATGATTTAAAAACTGGACCGGACTGGACCGGATGGTTGGAACGGCCTAGCAGGTGACCAGAGAGTTCTCCGGCCCGTTTTTCATGGTTTGACAGCTTAATCAATTAGGCCGTTTTGGACTGCTCCCAGCCGGTCATTTAGCCGAGAGCCGGAGTTAAACCAAAACCTGAGGCAATTTTTCAAGAAGAAGGAATGCTACACCATCATCATATGGAAGAAGGTGAAGAAGATGAAGAGTTAAGGAAAAATAAAAATATTTAGAAGGCTATATGAGAAAATAGAGTTTAGATTATGACAAATAACTCACTCAAATCTAGTTAGCCTCAGTCACAAACCCAGATTTATCCTTGAAAATAGTAGATACCAGCAAAATGAAAAAAATCTGCACCAAAAGCGCAAGACATAAAGAATAGTCGAAGGTGGATCTTGAGGTCGCCGAAACTGAAGTGAATGGTTGGAGTTTACAATATTTTTGACTGAAAATATGTGGATGGCTGCAGGATGTTACCCAATAGTTCTAATCCAATGGTTAAAAGGAAGAGGCGTCTTGAAATACTAAGAAATAAATACAATCCCCAAAAACATACATGGAAAGTCAAAAAGCACTAAAGCATCTCAAAAATTGAAAAGAAATAAAGAATAAAGCAGGGAAAAAAAACTCTTTTTTCATTTTGCCTTTTTTTTCCAATGGATTAACGGATCACACTGTAAATTTATAAATTAATTTATTCAAATATTTATACTTTTTGTAAATAAAAATAGACGTTATTAACTTACTGTTATATATAACAAAATGAAGGAAAAGAGGTCAACAAAAGTTTATAAGTTTTTAACATATCTTCAATTTTATTTTAATTTTTTATTGAGATATCATTATATTAATAATTATCATACTTATTATAAATTTATTTTATACACATTAATTATATGTACATAATTTTTTTTCTTTAATTACTGCATCACTGGTCTGACCCATCCAACCGTTTGAACCATAACCTACTAGTCTCTTCGGTTTGACTTTCGGTCCAGTGATTAAAACATTGGTGCGAGCATGTGTACGTGTATGACCTCAATCTTTCCATTTTACTAATAAGATAGTTCTATCAAGATACTGTTATAAAGCTCCCCTGTCAAAAGAACGAGGGAAAAAGAAGCTTTGAAACTCTTACTCATTGAAAAGAGAACGACAAACCATTACAATCATTCACCACATAAATATACGCTTAGTACACAATTGCAGTGCTTGCAATTCATTAAGTCACAAACCCATGCATAAAAATCTTCAAATTACCAGCGATTATATTAAACTATGATCATGGTATTTCTTTCATGCTCCAAATTACTCAATTATAAAAAATAAACTCAATGAAATATAGCAAAATCTGTCTCAAAAAAGAGCCTAGATACTTCAATTGAGAGCCACTCAAGCAAATTAGAACCAATCCACTTAAGTGTCCCTAGAGCTTTCCACACTATTCAATATAAGACCAGGCAGCCCTTATAACCATGAATTCCATCAATTGGCTGTCTTTGGAGAACCAACAGCTCAATGGCTATTGTGAGTTACAAAGCAAGTAAAGCTTGCGTCATATCCAGTTAATTTTAACATGGTAAATAAGGAATTTAAAACTAACCAAGGGCCAGGCAATATAGTAAGGATAGAGACAAAACAACTTTTAAAATGAAACCAGAACAGTGATCGAATTATCATTTTGAAAACTGCAGGTCAAGGAAGGGCAGTATTGTAAACTATACCTAAAATTCCTAAAATTCTTAGAAATTCATGAAAAATAGAAAAAATGTCTAGAACAATATTTGAAGCCCAAATGGTGAAAACAGGATGAAAATAATTTATTAGAGAATTTTCTGTAATTATCAATATGTTTGGATAATCAGGGGTATATGGCCAAAATGAATTATTTTAAATATACAAAGGCATCAATTATCCAAACAAAAATGAGGGAAATTTAGTTGAGAGTTTATAATAGATTGTAATATATCCCCGACCTCTAAAAGTGCAGAGATTAACTTTAAAAATATTTAAAGCTGAATTATGTCAGTAGAAGACCGATTTCGGGAAAATTTTGAGTGGAAGAATTTATAGGTCAAATTTTGACTTAAAAAAATTGGGAAACTTCTCAATAAAAGGAAATCAATGGCATAGAAAAATGAATTTTTAAGCTACTGGATTAGACAAGATCTAGGAAAAATTTAACCGATATGATGAGATTATACAATGGAATAACCCAAAGCTTGGTGGGACAACTTTTCCTCACATTTTCCTACCATTTTTGGCACCATTTATGAAGAGGACATGGATGGAATTGTGTCATTTCTTTAGGGGCATAATTAGAAGAGGTTAAATTATAATAAAATATTGTTTTATAACCATATGGATAATAGGTGGCATAACGTGGCATGATTGTCGAGGGGAAGACTTGATCATAGGACAAGTGGCCATTAGAATTGTAACATTTTACCAGGGGCAAAATAGGAAACCCAAGCCAAAATTTGTCAAATTGGAAAATTAGGAATGGAAGGTTTTGCTCTTGATTTGAAGAAAAGGAAGAGAAAGAGGAAGGACGAAATTAAGCTAACTTCAAGCAATCATCCAAGGTAAGTTAAGACTTTCATTAAGAATTTAATTACCTTGATTAGTGGTTGATTTGGAATTGATTTAGATGGAGAAAAATGGCTCAAGACCCTATGATACCATGCTACCCAAAATGTCATATAACTTGTTATGAATGATTAAAAGATGACATAGGGACCAAAGGATTGAAAATAATTGGAAAATCACGCTGTAACTTAGTTTATGGAAGAATTTCAAATTGTAACCCTGGAGTGTGTGGTTAGGCCAACATGAGTTCATAACATTAGAGTTTGACTCATGTTAATTTGATGCTTCCAATGAACTTAGAAGATGAAATTGTGTAGGCATATATTGAAAAATATATTTGGAAGCATTTAAATTGAAAATGGAATTTTTGAATCCTAAAACCCTATGTCTTGGCCAAGCTTGAATCCTAGGAAAGGAGTTGGATTTTGATGAATCTAAGTTCAAATATAGATTTTACATTAAAAACATGTGGGAAAAACATATCAAAATTATGTTAAGAAAGATTATACAAAAACCCTTAAATCAAGCAAAAAAGGTTAAAGTTTAAGATTAATTTTTTAATGAAGTTGTTTGAGATGAAACTCAAAATGCCCTTATTGTGTGATTGATAGGCATTGATCTTGAGCAAGAGGAGACTCAAGAACAAAGAGAAGAGAGCAAAAACCAAGGGCTTGAGCCTGGTGGCAAGAACTTACAATTTTAGTGTTAACTTGCATTAATTGTTTTGCTAGATGTTTATGCCATGATGAGGTTGAGCTTGCTATGTTATGATGTGCTTGACTTGTAACATTTATAACTTGGCAATATGTATAGTTGAGTTTCTCAATGGTAGATTTACATGCTCCCTTTCCATGGTATGATAACGTACGAGAATGCATGAAAATGTTGATTCACATATAGCATTATATAACTCTACATTGTTAGCGTTATAATTATTGTTCTTTGCTATTATGATTTCTTTGAAATCTCACCCTTCTTTACAACAAGTTGACACCTTAGGAGCTGGCTCATCAAAGGATAAAGGAAAGAATTTGGAAGCATGAGGATAGTTGCATGCAATGTCATGTATAAGTTTGCTTGATTATATTTTGTTATTATGGACTTTAAGAGTTATGTAATTTGTATAAATTTTGATGAAGGCTTGTATAGGATGATGCTCCCACCCTTTGGGAGATACTACTATGCTCAAGTACATTATAGCATGAATGGTAGTTGATAAATATGAAGATCATGGGTTGAATTTCATAAACTAATGGAATTAAAAAGGGTCAAATGACTTGAAAAACCATGATTGTGGGACTGCGACTTTTCTAAACAAATAATGGAATCTGGCCATGAGATTTGGTGAGTTCAAAGTACACATCCAAAGCTCCAAATGGAGTGGTGGATCACCTAACTTTAAGTTATGTGTTAAAAGTTATGAATTTTTGAAATTATCATAAAAAGCTGAAAATTAAAAATTAACCAAATGAACAGTGCTTTTTACACGAAAAATGGAGCCTGATTGATGAAAATAATTGACCAGCGAGTATTTTTCTCATGTAAAGAATGAAAGAACTTCAAATAAAACTTGGAACCACCTCACTTCAACTTTTTTAGAATTAGTTATGAATTTTCAAAACTAGCTAAAATTTTAGGGTTACCAAATGAATAGTAACCAAAGAAAGTGATTTTTCAAAGTTCGATTTTCTAAGCCTAATGCTATGTAATGTGATTTCATTTTACACGTTTTGACTCTATATATGGTTGTAAACTAAAGTGTTACAGCTTGTACATCAAGCAGGTCTTTCACACAAAATCAAGTTGACAAAGAGGTTACAACCCGAATCCATATTGCCAAGCTCTTTACAATTATAACATGTAGCTTTTTATTTTTATCTTTTTTTGGCTCAAGATTAATGCAAGCTGGTCCTCTCTACAGGTCTCAACCATCATGGTCTTTCATATGGTGCTTTGGTTGATGGTTCAAGCGCAATTCCCTGACACTTCAATTGTTAACATAGCACAAGCTCCTAATAGGATCCAAAATCAGTGGAGAAAAATAAGAAAGAAAAACTCGTATTAAATTATGAAATCAGAATCTAATTTCACAAATTAGTAAAGATGAAGGAAAATCTTCATTAGAATGGGTAAGAATAACTAATAAAGCCTAAGGAGAATCTCCACTCATAAAAGAAATACTAATTTTATTTCCAGAAGATTTCTACATGAGGTAATACTTAAAAATTTATAGAGAGAAAAATAACTAATGACTCCTAAAATTGTTCCTAAAACTACCCCATTAATCCACAACTCAGCCCTAAAAATAAATAAAATTATTGACTTAATTCGTAAGTATCATAACCCACTACTCTTAAACTTGAGGAATACTCAAGAAATCAGAAAAATAACCTAAATAAAATAGAAAATATCCAAAATAATTTAAAGAAATATTTATTCCCAACATTTCTATAACCCCCCAACTCACCCATTATCCTACAATAATCAGTATTCTATCAGCTCCTCTGTAAGATGAGGATTGAACCACAATAAAGGTGCTCAAGTTTTCAAATAATTGACAATTTTTATGAATTTGTTCAATTCATTGACATGATAACAGCCCTTTCCTTCCTTTCCTTTTAGACTGCAATGTCACTATCAGAACCCTTTGTTGCACTTAGGATTGAACGAAGCTGAGTCAATCCCTAACATGCCCAAGCTTGTTATTTTGAGAAAGACAAAGTTCAAACCAAAGCCAAGGCTTCTTTCTTCATAAAACCGGTCTCACTCAGTTTATTTTCCAATAACCTATGCCTGAGCAAGCCACCTCTACCAAGTCATACAGATAAAGATAAAACTACTGTATCAATTATCTTTTCTAAATACACGTAGTGGTGCAGCTAAATAACCTTTAAAGGGGAAAAAAAAAAAAAAACAGAGAGAGACATATACATTCTGCAGCATGTAAAAAACCAGTAAAATAATAGTATAGGAAATAAACATCACTGCATTATCACTATCTTCAGCAATGAAGATTTCTATGAATTTTTTTAAGAAAAAAAATTTATACCATTAGAATAACTTATTTTTCAATTCCTGCACTATCTGCTTTCCACAAACTTCGCCAAAAGATATCGCCACCACAGCTGTTGCTTGTAAACATTTTCAATACTGCTTTTAAATATCATATTAGAGTCACTTATACCTGTTTACTCATCTCATTCACCCTCTTTCTTTTCCTTTTCCTCATTTAAGTCGATGCCATTTTCTTGAAATTTCTTCACGCTTCTCTTAGTCCATCCTCCTCTCATCCACACACAAAATATCAGCCATCAAATTTTAACTCCACTCATCATTTCATTTATGACAACAATGGCATATTCTCCTTTCAAATTTACTCATTCTGAGGATCACTGCCCTCCCTCACCACTGAGTAACACAATTTGCTAAGGCTAAGAAATGGAACCAGCATTCTGAGCAAGAGATTATCTGAAAGGATTCGCAATGTTAACAATACTCAAGAGGCCAGGGTCTGAAAGTGCACTGCCTCTGAGGTTAGATAGATACATTGTATGTGTTTTGCCAAACACAAGGCGCACTCAACTAATTTGTAGACCGCCCAAGCAGAGCTTGAAATTTCACCCATGCTTCATAGTCTAAAAAATTTGTGGATCATCTAACTTCTCCAAAAAATAATTGATTCTAGAAAGATACTGCTTTTATGCAGTGCATAACCTGTGGAATTTTGCTTTTATTAATGAAAGATGAGTGCCTTGGTAAGTAAATGCAATGGTTAAAAAGATGCTAAGAAAAACTCCTTCACCAAAATATGTGCAATGAACAAGCATAGGCAAAGCAAGAGAAACATCTAAGACAAAAGAATATTCAAATGATTATGACTAATATTCTCAACACCTAATAAAAGAAGAAATCAAAGATTAGATTGGCAAAAATTGTCAAGAAATTTCGAAGATTACTATCATCCTCAACATAGATGATATCAACATTTAAACGACCTAGATTACTTGCCATTCCCCTATTACCTTATCAACCATCTCATAACAAGATTTTGTGATGTAGAACTTGAGGCCATTGCCTTCTTTAATGAGTTTTCTGCATTATAATGTCAAATATATCTCCTTTGACACTGTAACCACACTACATTTCCTCTGTTCGCTAATTTCACTGAGCCCAGTGGCTTATCTGACAAAAGCGCAAACAAGTAACAGTCTCCATAAATTTCTGTAAGACAGTTATTGCTCACTTTCAATATCTAGAATATGCTAACAGTTATGTAATAACTGTATACCCTTGCCCTCTTTGAGGCGCTCTCTTAGGACCACCAGACCCAGCAGCTTTGATGTTCTGTTCTCCTAAAATGTTCCTATTTTTTGTTGGCCACTCTCCTAACGTAAACGTAATCCAATTGTGGTTGAAATTTTCTGAGCTTCGAAACATAATACCTATATTAACCATACCGCTATCAACTACAAGCACCCATAAAAACTGCGACATCATACTATCAATATCATACAATCAATAATTTGCAGCAGCACTAGATGATCTTTCTTTTCTCTTCTTTTTTTTTTTTCCTTTTTTTTTTTTTTTTTTTTTTTTGGTTGAGGGTATCCACCTGCTGGTGGCAGTGACTAATCCTTTACACTGTAGACTTCCCAATGGGGCTTTAGTACTGGCCAAGAGACCCTCTCCATACACACCGCCTGGATCGAACCCTTGAAGCAACTATGCTAAGCCTCGTGGTTAGCACTAAATAATCTTTCTACTCCCACAAGTTGCAAAACTGAAGCGCACTCCCTTGAGCATAAATCTTGCGACCGCAATTATCAAACAAATAACCCTTTCCTTATCTTATTGCCGCCATGGAACTGATAGGGAGTAACAAATATCTAAATCTAAATATGCACACAGATAAGACAGCAATATCAAAGACTGAACCTGGAATTCGTTTCCTAACCAGTCAAACGAGGAAGTATCGTAGAGCTACGAAAAGACATCCTTACCAAACAAGAAAGAACAAGTGAATATCAACCAAAAACCAATCACATCCACTTAATTAAACATCACGCAACCACCATTTTCTTCCGGAGGTCTGCAAATCAACGTTTGGTTTGTATTATATCCTAGAGTGGGAGAGAGAAAATACTCAAGAATCACAGAATCGAGAACTAACCCGCAGTAAAAAGCACTCTGGCAAAGAAAATCAAGGGCGCAAGAAGACAAAGAAAAATGAAAACCAGAAGAGGGAAAGGGGATCCCTTGCTTCTATTTCTGCTGACGAATAGCCCTCTCTTCGGCGTCATTGTGGATCAAGACCTTGAAAAAACCAAAAAGAAAAGGAAGATAAACCCAGAGTGAGAAAGCAGCATTTGAAAAGAGAAATAATGAAAGTTAAAAGAGGAAGTGAGAGATGTACTGGTCTAATTGCAGAAGGATCTGATTGAAGTGTAGCTTAGGAGTGGATATGGTATAATGCTAGTCAAAATCCATCAACAGAGAAAAATACAAAGAAAGCCGAGAACTGCCATTCAGACACAATGCAAGTGGTCGAGAGATAGAGATCCCACATCAATGAGTAACCTGGTTTGCTCAAGGTGACAAAACACAGAAAGAAAGAAAGAAGTGGGAGAGGGAGGGAGGGAGGGAGGGAGGGACGGAGCTAGAGAATCAGAGATAGGGGACTGGAGAGCGAAGAACGGGGAGGCAGGTTGTTTGTCTTGATTAGGGAATTTTCTTTTCGTTTCCTTCGGTTTCTATCACTTTCTTCCTCTCTCAATTTCTCACGCAGTTGTATATAATTATCCATAGATCAGGCAGCGCGAGGCATTTATTTGGACAATTTTATTTTGCCGTTAACTGATAAATTAATTGATTACGGCGCGGACCGCTGAACGATGACAACGGCGTCCTTTGCCTACTCAGCAGTCAGCTGGCAGGCGTGTCGGCACGAAATATAAAAGAAATTGTTTTAGAAAATCCAGAGAAAATTATATTTATTATAAAAATCAAAATATAAATAAAAAACTTATTTAGTAATTTATTTTTAACTATGTGTTTTAAAAAACACTAATATATTTTTAAAAATTAGTAAGCCAACCCTAAAGCTGAGAATTTGGGCCAGCGAGCTTAAAAAGGCTAGCCTTACAAGGCTGAAATTTAAAAAAAAAAAAACACCTTGATTTGTCAAGCCCGGCCTTTAAATTGACGGATTTAGGTCGGCCCACAGGCTTTTAGTCTATTTAAAAAAAATATTAATTTTTTATATTTCTCATATATTTTATCAAAAAAATAAACATCAAAAGGCATAAATATAAATAAATTAAGTCTAAAATACAATACATCATCAAATCTTCATGTCCATCAAGGCATCAACATACCAAAATATCTCAAACATCTATAACAAGTCAATAACATTCAAAAGTTCCATCAAAAGTAGACAAACATTTTCACAAAAAAAAACGTGGATAGACACTATCATCAATGTTTTAAAACTTCATCATCACTGTCATCAATTGCAAGGACATTTTACTGTGCTTCGCTGGTAATAGGGTCTTCTTGACTTCTAAAAATATCAATGGTTTCTTCTTCTTCATCAGTATAACAAGCATTCTCTACAACAAATAATAAACCAAAATCATAAACAAGCAGTATATTTATCATGTTTGTCAGTTTGAGCAATTAAAAGCATAAAAAGAACTATAAAAAAAATACATATAAATTACCTTGATATGCAAATCCATGCAACCTATTGTGAGCAAAAATAAGAGCCTGAAGATTAGCAGGAAGGATAGAACTTCTATACTTTGTGAAAACATATGAACCAATGCTAAAAACTAATTCACTAGCAAATTGGAAATCGAAATTGTTTGTTTTTCCACCAATTCAAGACATCCAAATCTTTCCAATTATCAGGTTTTAGTATTAGGGGGTGTTTGGATGAAGCCAAACCATGGTTTGGAAAATAGCTTCTGGAGAATTGATTCTGGAGAGAATAGATTTTGAGAGAATAGGTTTTCTGAAAAAGTGATTCTGAAAAAGTGAGAGTGTTTGGATAGGTTTTGTCAGAAGTGCTTTTTACATGTAGAAATTACAAAAAAGGACATAAGTTTAAATGATAATTACATATAAGATATATTTCATAATATATGTTTATTTGAAGTAAATTAATAATATTAATAAAAAAATTTAATACGTATATAAATTAATAAAATAAATAAATATTTTTTGGAAAATAATTTAATAAAATAATTAAATATGTATATATATTAATAAATAATATATATTAATAAAGTAATTAAAATTAATACGCATATTTTTTAATAAAGTAATTAAATATGTTTTTTGTAAAATAATTAGTTATGCCAACAAAAAATATGATCATTTCTTAAAGATTTTAAAGATGAAAAAATCCCATAATTTTTTTTTCACAAAATTAAAGAAGCACACAAAAAAATTTCATATCAATTGTCTTAATAATAGAGGTTGCAACGAAAAATATTTGTCCAAGTACTTTTTTTTTAACAACACATTACATTATCTGAAAAGAAAGAAGGAAATAAAAAAAGACATGACTATTCTCGTATATAGTGAATAATTTGATCTCTTATGGAGTCACGAAGTCGAGCCATATGAGATGAAGATTCTATTGATGAAGGTATATGTGAAGATCCAACTCCATCATCATCGTTATTTTCTTCTGCATAAGAACCTTCTTGTTCAAACTGAATGAAACCAGGATCAGAAATGGATGTTGATCTAATGAAGTTATGTATGGCCATTGTTGCACAAACAATTTGAACCTGTGTTGGAAAGTCATAACTCGGCATGTTTCCTAAAATTGCAAACTTACTCTTCCAAACTCCAAAAGTTCTTTCAATAGTGCTTCGTAGACTTGAGTGCAAATAATTAAACGCCTCATTGTCATTTTCAAGTGCAGATGACCTTCGAAAATCAGGGAGATGATAGCGTTCACGTTTGTAGGGACCAAGGTATCCCACGGGTGTCGGATAGCCAGCATCCACCAAATAATATTTGCCTACATGAAATATATGATTGGTGTCAATAAACTTTGTTTTGTAACAGTATCGCATAAATAAATTGTAGCAATTTAAAATATACCTTGAGGCGGATGGGGAAAGTTCATGGAAGGAGTTGTGAGAGCGTGGTCAAATACACGAGCATCATGCGCACTACCTTCCCATCCGGCTAATACAAAAGTGAAGCACATGTCCCAATCGCAAACCGCCATTACATTTTGCGTCACTCTTCCTTTTCGGTTAACAAATTTTGTTTGCTCAGTTGCATTAACAACGCATGAAATATGTGTTCCATCAATTGCTCCAATAGCATGTTTGAAAAAGGGCCAGTATCGACCACCGGGCTGTATTTTTGAATGCAAATGCTGAAATGTTGGATCTTTTGGTTTGATATTGGACATAGCAAGTCTACAGCATGCCAGTAAGACATTATGGAAATGTCTACTAATTGTCTCCCCCGAATGCTGAAATCTTTCTTGCTGCATCCTACTACTAAGCGCATGGCCAATGGTATTTAAAAACATTGCAACCATTTCATGTATCCCAACATTTCTAGTTTCCGTAAGACCGTGTTGCTGCAATTCTGTGCAAAGACTGAAAAACACTTCCCTTTCCATCCTAAACATGTTATAACAACGGGTGGAATGGCCTTGTAAAACGTCCCTTACCCATGCCTTGCCTGTATAAATACTTGTGTGCTGGGGCTCTTTACACAAATGAAGAGAAGCGTATCCACCAACTGCTACTGCAACTTGATTAATCCGTTTGTTCCGTCATTTACGATACTTTTCCGCAATTTTAATTTCATCAGCCATTTTTTGTCTTGTCCTGTGCACATAGATATAAAATTCAGAAATCCTCATATGAAATTAGTAAACATTTAACAAGGAAATAAGTTGTCTAATTCCTAAAGAAGTTTAGCAGTCACATAATACAATAGTGCTGGTTACATCATTCCTAAAAACATATGCAAATTATCACAGTCATCTCCTGAATAACACAAAAAGTAGTCAAATACTATGATAAGCAACACAAATGAAGTCTCAATATTTAGTTGCATGCTTCAAGAAGATCAGGAGTCTTTCCCTCTTGTTCTTCAGAGTCACATACATCTCCCTTGCAGCTTGCTCCCTCATAAGGAGTGTTGTGCACCGGCCAAACAAATCAGGATCATCAACAACTTCTTCAACTTCGTTAAGGTGCTCCATGACTCCCGCAATTGACGTCTCATAAGCACGCGCTTCTTCTTCTATCTTCCTAGCACGTGCTTCTGAAATCTCTTCATATTCACGCTGAGAATCATTTTCATTTGCCTGAGCTATCCTGCTTAATGCATCTACTATTTTCATAGTGGCAGTGTTCTTCTTCTTCATGGATTCACCCTTTTTTTTAACCCCTAATGAGCTACTAGGTCGACTGCCACTTGTGCTTCTACCCCCACGACTGTTTTCCCGTCTCATCCCAGTGTTGCCTCCACTTCCTCCACTATTGTCATTGAATGTGACCGAATTAAACTCTCCGCTTATCCCAGTTGGTGCCATTAATATTTCATCACTATCTCCAGACCCTTCTTCCATATCATTTTCGGGAACTCCTTCGCTTGGAAGCGTCATGGAAGAAGGTGCCCATGACTGTGGTCCAGTTGCAGCGACAGACCCAAAGAGTTGAGTCAATTCAGCCCGAAATTGAAGTCCTCTTTCTCTAAATTTCTCGTAGCCTAGAACTTCCTGCGTATTCAACACCAAAAATATTCTTTATTATGAGAAAAAATGTTAACATCAGAGAAATTGCAAGCTCAAATGAAGTTAAATGATTACCACTATTTTCCTCTCCCACCAATCATCAGGGGCACTAACTGTATTCTTTTCCGCATCCCACCCCAAACCTGTCTCACGGAGCAGCCTATCCCATAACTGCCACTCCTTTCGCAGAGAGTCAAATTTGTTCTTTAATTGGATTTTTGTATAAGCTCTCCCAGTCTTTGCGGTGAAGTTGTCCTCAAGACTTGACCAAGCAGGCTTGGTCAAGCTAGTTCCTTTTCTTCCCCCTTTCTCAACTTCTTCAATGCATAGGTTAATAAAGACTTTTGTGGCTCTTATATCCCACGAAGCTTTTCCATTTTGTTTACTCATGATGCTATGAACCAATTACAACATTTCAGTTATCACAAGTTCAACCCAAAAAACATACCATTCAATTCGGAGATATGATATAACATGCATAGTATTTAACAAGTATAGCCACATGTTCTATACCATTTATGTCAAGTTAATTGACGTACAACATTAAGGTGAACAAAACAGATCCTTTGTCTTCAATAAAGCACAAAAAATGAGAACTAATCAACAAAAGAGTGCGGCAACCGTGAACAAAAAATTCCAAGCAACCGTTTCAGCTACTCTTATTCCAAAAAATTTCACCTTTGCGGAAAACTGGTATATGCTATAGCGACAGGACATTTTACAATACGTGAGAAAAATTTCAATGTTCTGTGTCCAAAATAAAATCCAACAAAAATAATATAAGATCAACAAATAAGAATTCCAGCAGCACAAACATCCACAACCGACCAATGCTCTGCCTCTCATACCCATACAGACGAAGCCACACGATGTCTCTCATACACACACACGAAGCCACACGATGCTCGGTCTGTCATACGCACACACACACAAGCCATAGCCAGTCACAAATTCCCGAACAACCATACTCGTACACACACACACAATTCTGATCAATTGTTCCAGAAGGGCCGACGGCAACTCACTCTGGCAAGAAGTCGACTGGAGTTTCTGAAGGCACGACGGCAGCTCAACGATGGCAACAACCTTGGTCGGGTTTCGGACGGGACGACGGTAACTCACCGGATTTGATCAACCCACATGATGCTCTGTCTCTCACACACACATACACGAAGCCACAACCAGTCACAACCAAGCGAACACCCAAGAGTTTCACCGAAGAAGAGGAGAGAGCTCACCTGAAACGCTAGATCTGAGCAATGGAACCAGACACGGTGACCTCAGCAAACGATGACCGAACGAACTGAACACGGAAGAAGATCTTGTTAATCGAATGTGTGATAAAATTTCAGAACGAGCGACGGAAACTCACCGGTGGCAACAAGTAGACTGGACTTCAGCACGGGTGACGGCAACTCACAACCTTGGTCGAGTTTCGGAAGCTATGACCCAGTGGCAGCAAGTTCGATCTAGAGGCAGGCAACTCACCGGTGGCACAAAGTCTCGGTCGACTTTCTCAGAAGGGCCGACGGCAGATGCAAGCTGAGAATGGGAGAAGAGGACGGTCAAATTGATCGATTTTCTCAGCAGGGGCGACGGCAGATGGAGAATGGGAGAAGAGGAAATTGTCGATTTTGGAGAGAAGGGGCGACGGCAGATGCGCAGCTGAGAGGGAGAAGAGGATGGTCAGTTCGGTCGAATTTCTCAGGGGCGACGGCAGATGCGCAGCTGAGAGGGAGAAGAGGATGGTCAGTCTCGGTCGAATTTCTCAGGGGCGACGGCAGATGCGCAAGCTGAGAGGGAGAAGAGGATTGTTCACGGTTCCGCAAGCTGAGAGGGAGAAGAGGATTGTTCACCGTTCAGTGCTCTGACAATAATAATTATTACTGTAACGACTAGTTTTCAATCTTCAGAAGCGAAAAATTCTAGCTTATCGTGAAACCTTGGTTTGGCCGTGCAAAACCTTGGTTTTCTCTGAAACCTTGGTTTTGCAAAAAATGAGGGTGTTTGGCAATCTTTTTATCCAAACCATGGTTTGGGCCTCAGAATTGATTCTACACAGATTGCCAAACACCCCCTTAATTCTTTTAAATAAGTTTCTAATTTAGACTTGTCTACAGAAGAATGATCCATAATCACGTAGATATCTTGATAATCCTGCATCATTCAAAAATTGAATTAAATACAAGCTAAATATGGAACAAATTTAATTAACAAAATAAAACATACATCGAAGGCATTATCAAAAGAGATTGTTGTTGAAGCACTTGAAATGTGAGAAGAATGATGACTTGTAAATGATGAAGATTTAGAAGTTGAACATTGGCAACTCTATGTTTAGCAAATGATGTGATTGATGTCCCTATAGTGGAATATTCTTTAAAAATAGCATCTAGCTTGCTCTCGATGTCACACCTTACTTTATTCTCTAACTTTATATAAAGTGGGAGTATTTAGAACTATTTTTCAAGTCATTAGGTTGGAAAAGTTTGAATTTTTTAAACTTAATTTCTTGGGTTACTATTCATTGTAAACCTAATTTTTCTAAATTTTGAAAAATCATAACTAATTTCAAAAAAATTAAAATGGTATGGTTCCAAATCCTACTTGAAGCTTGCCATGAGCTTTTTAAGGAAAAAAATACATTCAGAGTATGAATCTAGCTTATATGCGCCCAATTTCAACATTAAGATATACTGTTCATTTGGTAATTTTTTCAATTTTTCAGAATTTATGTCCAATTTTAAAATGGCATAGCTTTTTGTACAAAACTTCAAATTTTATGAAATATCACTCATTTTAAAGATAAAAATATGATTTATTAGACTGTTAAGTTTCAAATCCAAACTTCATCATTTGTTCAAAATTTCGTATGGTCAAACTTTCACCATAAATAAGTAAGCTTTTATTTCTTTTTTGCAAAACTTGTCAAAATAAAACCACAACCATTTCAATATGATTCAGCTATATATCATAGCACTTAACAAGTAATTCTTCATAATTTACAATCTTTAAAGGTCATCAAGATAATGATTCCACAATTACAACAAATTTCTGCCTCAAATTCAATATAATTCCCTGGCATTTTTCCTTCATGGAGTTATCACCTCCTAGCCCTTGGCCATACCACTTAAGTGTCCTAATGATGTTGTTTAAACATAAAGAGAAATGAGATTTCATAGAAATCTTAGTAACAAAGAAATTACAATAATAATGTTAAACAAGCAAAGTATATTACAAATAAGTTCATAAACATTTACTTATTTTTATGTCATGTAAGTATTATTCCAATCCATTCAAAATTAATACGTCATTGCATATTGCCAAGGCATACAATGTAACAACCAACAAGTCATCATCATCAAATAATTTCAAATACAACATGGCATATATTCAAGGAATCATATTATATAACAATCAAGCAAGTTAACATTAAAATTGTAAATTCCATGCTATCTCTTTCTAATTCAAAGTTTTGGCCTCTTGGGCCCCTTTGAGTTCCTCTTTATTCTATTGCTCAATGCCTATCAATCCATATATAAATACATGCCATATTATCAACCATAACACATAAAATGCCATGAAGTGTCAAGCTAACTCTATAACCTTCTTTTCTTTGACTTTTTGAATTTAATTTTCATCTTTGTTTTGACAAGTCTCAAGGGCCATTCTTACACAATTTTTCATGTAAAATCCAACTATTACAATGAGCTTGGCTGAATAGTATGTGGTTTAGGGTTAGAATTTTCATTTTTTATTCTAATGCTTTTAAACAATTTTTCTTGGTATATTTCCATGCAAAAACACATTCTAAACTCATTGAAATCATCAGATTAAACTGAAACAATCTCTAACCCCTTAGACTATACATGGCTGAATAGGTTCCCAACCAACTTGCTCAACACATTGCTTGAATTGGCTCAAATGCCTTCAACCAGTTAATACTCTCTCTAATCTTCCACAAAGCAGTACTTGTCACTTTCAAAACTTCCTGAACTATCAAGTTTAGGATGTAGGCACAATATCTTATATGAAAAAATTCACCATTACAAATCAAGCTAAAGTTTTCTTGCAAAAGTAACTTCTCCTTTAGCAAATCTTGCGTGTTATCATTTGTAGATGTATTATCTAAAGTAACTGAGAATACTCTATTCTCAATCCCCTATTTACTTTATTCTCAATCCCCCATTCTCCTAAGCAATTATGCACTTTTTTAGACAATTATACCATAAAATATGGAGGTTCCATCTTACAATATGAAAGTATCTTACTATTTATAATCCACTTTTCATCCACAAAATGAGCTGTCAAACATATATATCCTTCAGAAGTCACAGAGGTCCAACAATCAAAAGTCAAATATATTCTACTTATACTTTTCTTTAATATTTGTTTCAAATTGCCCTTTTGATGGCGGAAGAACTTCATAAAATCTATCATACCTTACTTTTAAACCTCATTTTATCTCATTTAGAACCATTTGGAATCATCTCTTATGGCTTTAAGTTGGAAAAATCTGAACCTTAAATTTTCTTGAATTCGAGTTACTGTTCATTATAACCCTTATAAAAGCCAAACTTTAAAAATTCATAACTAATTGCAGAAAAATTGAAATGAGATGGTTCTAAGTCTATAAAAAGATCTTAACATGCTCTTTAAAGGAAAAATACTCATTGGCATCCAGAACTTATCCATCAATCCCAGATTTTGTTCAAAGGACTACTATTCATATGGTCATTTTTTAATTTTTCAGAATTTATGCCCAACTTTAGAAAGACATGACTTTTTGTACAAAATTCCAAATTTGATAAAATACACTGGTTTTAAAGCTAAAAATTAGATCTATAAGCCTGCTAAATTTCAACTCAAGACTCATCTAATTGCATAAAATTTTGTTGGCCAAACTTCACCATAAAAAAGTCAACTTTTATCCTCTCTATATGCAATTCTTGCCTTTTCTTTTCTTTTCTTTCCACATAACCTATATTTAAACGTGATTTCTTAATCAAATGCTCACACATAGAACATCCTAAATCATTAATACGATATTCCAACATAATCCACCATAATATATAACAATTCATAAAAATTACAAACCGTATACATAAGGTTCATCATAAATTCAATATAATTCCATAACACATTTCCTTCATGGAAATACCATCTCCTTGCCTTTGGTCACATCATTTGAGGTTCCTGTTGATTGTTTATACATTGAGAAGAATGAGATTTTATAAAAATCTCAGTAGCAGGAATTACAATGACAATGTCAAACATGCAAGGTAAGTTACATATAGATTCATGAATATTCTATGCCATGCAAATATCATCACAATTTACTCATAAACAACATGTTAATCTATGATGCTAAAGCATACAATGCAACCAACTAACATGTCATTTTCATCGATAATTTCAAACATAACATAGCACATATTCAAGTAATCATATCACGTAACAATCAAGCAAGTTAACATTACAAATTGTAAATTCATGCTACCTCTTTCTAGTGCACAATTTCAATTTCTTTGATTTCTTTGGGTTCCTCCTTGTCCTCTTCAACAATGCCTATCAATTTATGCATAAACACATCCCAAATTACCAAAAATCCAAGCATGAGCATTAATTTTCAACTTTGAATTCAATTAAACCCCTTTTTCCTTGATTTTTGACATAATTATTTCTTCTTTGTTTCCATCAATCTCTTAGTCCATTCCTACACAAATTTTCATGTAGAATCCAAATATCAAATCAGATTTTACAAAATCACGCTCCTTCCCCTTCAATTCACTTTGGCTGAATAGGTAGGGTTTATATTCCAAAATTTTCAATTTTGATTCCAATAATTTTAAATACTTTCCCTTAGTGTTTTCCTAGACAAAAACACCTTTTAAAATCATTGGAATTATTAAATCACATTGAAACAAACTCCTACCCCAAGAACACAAAGTGGCCCAATGGTAGGCATAAAATCCCTAACTTGGTTTTTTTTTCAAAAATCAATCCAAACATCACTTAAACATGATAATGCTAACTCATTTTCAAGGTTTCTATCTTTCCCTAAGTCATGCTTCACTTGACGGAAAATGGACAGCATAATGACCCTGGATTATACAACTTGAATTTCCAGCCAAAACAAGCTTTAAACTTAACCAAAACAAAGCTCAAACTTACCTCAATTAATCCTTAATCAAAGCTTGGTGTTTTTCCCTTCAAATGCACTATCTAAGGCTCACTTCTAAACTCAAGAATTCAGTTTGGCAGAGCCTTCCCTCTTTTGTCAATTTTTGGCCAATTCAGTGTAATTAGGGGGTATTTATAGAGCACAAAATTTGACTCCTCCTCCTCCATTATGGCATGATTTGCTGCCACCTAGGAGGCCAAGTAGCTACCATCAAATGCCTCCAATTTGCTGATCTTGCCATGAGTTCTTATTTAGGAATATTTCATTGATTTTTAGGTGTAAATTAGGCTTAAGTCCATTTAAATGTTGGGCCACCATTTTGCACGAAATTTTAAGCTTTCTTGACCCAAAATGAGACCCAATTTGGATCTGGAATGATCAAGGAAGATGGCCCAATTATAAAATATCAATTCCAAGTAAAAATGAAGTTTACCGGTTACTATTCACTTGTAACTTTTCATATTTATTTTAGGCCTCCAAAATCATATTTTTCTTCATGAAAAATCCTATTTTAATATAGGAAGGAAATCTGGAAAGTTTTAGAATTTGTCTCCACCTCTAACTATTTATTTTGAATTTTCTCCGAAATAGGACATTGTCGGTAAGACTTTGGAAATAAATCTTCTAAAATTAATTCTTGTACTTTTAGAACTTAAACTTAATTTTATAAATTCAAATAAATCCTTAAATAGTTTTCTCATATTTTTTTTCAAAATTATTGAGGCTTTTACATATTTAAAATAATTATTTTCACTCAATTTTCACTATTTTTTTCCAAAAAACCTTTGTTTTCGGGAAATTCTATAATAAGTTATTTTTATGCTATTTCTACCTTCAGGGTCTCAATTGAAGTTTTAAAACCTCTAATTTACCTTTTTAGTATTTTTTAAAAAATTTCTGAAATTTTTCTTCAATTTTCCCATTTTACCCTTCCTGGACCGATATTTTTAAAAATATCAGTCCAACAGGAGTCAAATCTTAACTCAAAAGTGATTCTGACTCTGAGTCTACTTTAATACTTGACCCTTTATCTAATTTATTATTCATATTCCTAGGGTCAACTGTGGCGGGATGTAACATTTCAGCTACAACTGTTTTTCTTGTCATAAGCCTCACATCAGGATTCATTATCCTAAGCAATTCTCTAATCCATCTATATTCAACAAATGAATACGGAAAACCATGTTCAATTATGGCCATAGTCATAACCTCCCTAACACAATTATGATTAAGTTTTCATGACCTAATGTTGCCTTTATTGTCCATTATCATCACCTCAATATCATGAAATTTGTCTAGATATTTGCAAGACTTAGTATGGCAAAATGAGAAAATTTGAGAAAAATTCTAGAAAATTTTTAAAAAATGGTAAAAAGGTGAATTAGAGCTTTTGGAACCTCAATTGAGGCCTCAGAAGATGAAAATAGCTATTTACAGAATTTCTTGAAAACAGAGTTTTTTTTTTGGGAAAAATAATGGAAATCGGGGTGAAAATAACTATTTTAAATAGTTAGAAGCCTGAATAATTCCAGAAAAATATGGAATAATTATCCAAATTTTTTTTTGAAATTTATAAAATTAATTTCAGGACCTGAAAATACAGGAAATTATTTTATGGAATTTATTTTCAAAATTTTTACCGATTAAGGGCCTATTTGGAGAAAATTCAAAATAAATAGTTAGAGCTGGAGACAAATCCTGAACATTTTCACATCATATTCTTATATTAAAAGAGGATTTTTCATGGAGAAAAATGTGATTTTGGAGGTCTAGAAAAATTATGAAAAGTTACTAGTGAATAGTAATGGATAAACTTCGTTTTTATTTGGAATTAATAATTATGAGTGGGCCCCACTTTTTCTTTCTTCTTGGGCTAGAATTGGGCCTCATTTTGGGCCAAGGAAAGCCCAAAATGTCATGCAAAATAGCGGCCCAATAATTAATTAGATTTAAGCCCAATTTCAGTAAAAATGTCAGTAGAATATTTTGGAAACTGGACACATGGCATGATCTGAAACTTTGGGGCACTAGATGGTAGCCATATGGCCATTTTGTTGGCAGAATTTCATGCCACAAGTGAAGGGCGAGAGGGCAGCAAATTTTTCTATAAATACCCCCTAAAATACACTAAAATAGGTGAAAAATTGATCAAAGAGGGGAGGTACTGTCCAAGTGTTCTCTTGAGCTTTGAAACTGATCTTAGTGAGTGTATTTGAAGGAGAAATCACCAAGCTTTAGTCAAGGATTCATCAAGGTATGTTTGGGCTTTATTACGATTAAGATTAAAACTTGTTTTAATTTGGTTTGAAGTTTGAGTTGCTTTCTAAGAGGAAATTGCTGGCCATTTTTGGTCTACATGAGTTTATGTTAGGGAAGGATAGAAGCCTTAAAAATGAATTAGAATCATTATGTTTAAGTGACGTTTGGATTGATTTTTGGAAGAAAACCAAATTAGGGTTATTAAGGAATCAATTTGCCCAACACATGTTCTTGGGGTTAGAGTTTGTTTTGATGTGTTTTGATTGTTCCAATGAGTTCAAAAGGTGTTTTTGTGTAAGAAAACACTAAGAGAAAGTGTTTAAAACCATTGGAACCAAAAATAAAATTTTTGGAACATATACTACCCCTATTTGGCCAATGTAAAATGAAGGAGAAGGAATGTGATTTTGTAAAATATGATTTGATATTTAGATTCTACATGAAAAATTATATAGGAATAAACCAAGAGATTGATGAAAACCAGGAGGAATTAATTAAATCAAAAATCAAGGAAAAAGTGGGTTAATTGAACTTAATGTCAAGCAATTGTGTTTATGCTTGAATTATTGATAGTTTAAGGTGCATTTATGCATGAATGAGAAGGATGAAGGGGAACACTAACCTTTGAGAAGGCCGAATTATATAAAGTAAAAAAGGTAGCATTGAATCTATAATTTGATTGTTTTTCCTTGCTTGCTAAATGTATTTATGTTGCTTACTTTGTGTTGATTGGATTATGTTATGGGAATGGTTGATTTTTTGATGATTGATATGCTTTGACCAAATGCATAATGATATGGCAATATGAGTATATACTTGTTTTCTTTCATGGCATAATGCATGATTTACTTGGGAATATTTTGAAGTAATGTGACATAATACATTATGCAGAGCTTGATTAATATGATGATTATGATTCACTACCATTGAGATTTCTATGAAATCTCATTCCTTTATATTCCAATATTCACTAACTAGGGATTGGATCAAGCAAAGAGAAAGGAAAGGGATTCAATTTGGAGGATGATTGAGCTTGATGTTATTGAAATTATGTTTTATAAATTATTATGAGTTGTCATGTATTATTGTGAACTATGTTTGAATATTGTATCAATGATTAAGGATGCTTTATATGTAAGCAATTGAGTAAGGACCCATGTTTAAGTATGTATTATGTGATTGGAAAGGTTAGGTGAAACGAAAGGAAAAGAAAAGGCAAGAATGTATGGTATGGGATTAAAGTTGACTTTTTGAGGGTCAAGTTTAACCAATGAGATTTTGAGCAATTGGATGAATCTAGATCTGAAATTTGACATGCTGGTAGATCTCATTTTTATTTTAAAACAAGTAATAGATCACCAAATTTGGAGTTTTATGCTAAGAGATATGTCTTTCCAAAGTTGGGCTAAAATACTGAAAAATTGGAAAATGATCATATGAATAATAGAACTTGGCAAATTTTTTGGCTCTGTTTCATAATACTATGATGCCAATGAGTATTTTTTCCTTATAGTACACATGGCAAGCTTCAAATAGAGTTGAAACTACCTCATTTTGATTTTTCTATAATTAGTTATCAATTTTCAAAAGTGACGAAAATTTTTGTGAACAGTGAATAGTACTTGAGGACTTTTTATGACATCAAGTCGCAACCTAGGAATCTCAAGCCGTGACTTGACAGCAAAGGTTGCCTCTGTAACCTCAAGTAGCGACTTGAAGGTACCAAATCGCAATCTGGACTGAAATTTGAAAAATTTTCAAATTTTTAGAAATTTTGTCATATTTAAGGCTCATGTAATGATTCTAAAAGGTTCCAATTATCATATAATAGGGTAATAAATGAGGTGTGATAATTTCTGACTCTTTCTATCCGAGTCCAGCAACATGCTACCTAACAACTTACCATACTTAGAATGTTTTAAGAAAAAGTCTAACTATAAACATGACATAAAAAAGTACAAAGGTCCATTTGATACGAAGCATTGAAAATGAGGAATAAGGATTAGGATTAGGTTTGAGAAAAATCATTAAATAGTGTTTAGTATGACTAATTTCTTATTACATGGGATTTAGTGCTGGAAAAACAGGCCAGCTCGCTAGGCCCGCATTTGAAAATGTGCCTATTTTATGAAGTCTGGCCCTTATATAAGTGGGCTCGGGCTAGCTCGTGGGCTTTTAGGCCCATTTAAAATTTTTTATTTTTTTATATATTTTGATTTGCTTAAAAGAAAAATAATAAACCTAATAAAATTCCAACTTCCAATCATTAATATTAATAAAACAAAATGCTAAATTGTCATCCAAATTTTCAAAGCTAAACCAAATTGAGTCATTGTCCTAAACATTATAAAAAGTACAACATAAACACTTATCATCAATATGATTTTTATCACTATCTTCAATATCAACAATATTTGACTGTACTTTACTATAAGTAAGCTCTTTTTTAGTGATAAAAATATCAAGGTTTTCTTCTTCAAATAAAATTCACTTATCAAGTTTTGTGGTATCATTATTATTTTATTTTAATTTGAGATACATTAAAATTGAAAGTCATAATTTTTTAATTCAAGTTACAGAATCACAAGTTATATAAGTATAAAAATACTTCTTTATTAAATATATATATATATAATTTAGCATATTGACACATATAATATATATCAAATTATTATTTAATGTTTAAATTAACTCATTTTTTAAAGTTCAATCCAACAAATCATTATCTAAACTCAAGTAAATCAAACTATTTTGTGAAATTCAACTAAATATTTAAAATAGCATTAACAATGTAAAAAAAATCATATTAACTCATATAAATAATTTTTTAAAAAAATAAAAGGGCCTAAAGAAGTCAGCCCTCAGCCTGTTTAGGCCATCAGCCCATTAAGGCTGACCCTTTAAGGCTTGTTTTCAATTTAAGGGGCAAAATCACAAGCCATCCCTAGTAATTTTCAGGCTTAAATGAGCGGGCTCGGCGGCCTTGGCCCGTTTTCTCGACTCTAATAGGATTAGAAATCCCATGTAGGTGAGATTAGAGATACTACCTCCCCCTATGGTATTTTACAATCCCACATATATGGATTTGCTCAATCCTAAATAATAAGCAATCATTTATACTAAGCACTCTTTTAACATTTTTCAATCATAATCTCAATTCTTACTTCTCATTTTTAGTACTTCATACTAAACAAGACCAAAGGATACAAATAGAAGCAATAGAACCACTCATTAAATCCTTAAGTAAAAAAAATTCAAAATTTAAAATAAATGTTATTGGGTTACTATTTATCATAACCATAAAATTAGCCCGACTTTGAAAATCATAACTAAATCTAAAAAAATCAAAATGAGGTGATTTCAAGTTCTATTTGAAGCTTGCTAAATAATATTCAATGGAAAAATACTCTCTAATTATGAACTCATTACACTTGTGCCCAATTTTCACGCAAACATACATTGTTCATATGGTCAAATTTTCTTTCTTTTTTTTTAAATTTATGCTTAACTTTGGATAAGCATAACTTTTTGTACAAAACTCCAATTTTAATGAATTGCCACTCATTTTAAAGCTAAAAATGATATCTATTAAACTTTTAAGTTTGTGATCAAACTTTTTCATTTGTTTAGAATCATATGGTCTCTAAAAATAAGCTCAATTTAGGTCATTTTTATCCCTTATAAGTACCAATCTTGTTTATTATACCATACCAATGCATGGGAATCCTTTATCATATAAAACACCAATGATTATACTTCATCTACATTATACATCGTAAAGTAGCCATTGAGTCACCAAAATATAATTGTTACACATTACATACTTTTAGCCAAAAGTCCTTAGCTAGCTTAAAACAAGTAGTCTTCAAGCTATTGCCACATCCTTACCCTTTCTTTTTTGCATTTCCAGCCCCTAAATGGTTTTGATTTAACGATAATGGGAGTGAAATTTCATAGAAATCTCAGTAGCAAAGAACCACAATTAAAATATTAAGCAAGCAGGGCATGTTAAGCTATATGTCACATACTATTTACATGTTATCAATCGATGTTCATTTCATGGAAAGGGAGCAAAACATCATACCAATAGGCAACTCAACAATATACATGGCCAAATACAAGGAGTCAAGCACATCATCATATATCTAGCTTTACCACATGATGGCATACAAACAAACAACAACACACTGTAACAAACTATGCAAGCTAACGTCAATTTGAAAGTTCTATGCTATCTTTCCTCAAGTTTGAATTTTTGGCCTCTTGCCTTTCCTTTTGATTCTCCTTGTATCCTTGTGTAATGTCTATCAATCATGCATAATGATACTTCATATTACTACTTAAATCAATATAAAATATTAATACATACCCTTTAACCCCTTTTTCTTTGGTTTTAAGAGCCATTGTTTCCTTGTTGTTTTTGCTAACTTTCTTAAGTCATTCATACACAATTTTGCATGTGGAATTCATATATCTATTTAGTTTTAACAAAATCCATCTCCTTCTTATCCAACAATGCTTGGCCAAAAGTTATAGGGTTTAGGGGTTCAAAATTTCATTTCCAATTTTAATACTTCAAAACACTTTTTCTTAGTGTTTTCCTACACAAAATCACATTCTATACAATATGAAAGCATCAAATTAACTCAAATCAAATCCGAATCCCAATTCCCAGCCTTGGCCGAAACATGCTCTAAGTGTTAGGGAGTTCGATTTTGTTCAAGAATCAACATAGAGATTAATTTTTCTACTCTTTCCAATCCTTAATCCAAGTTTTCATTTCCATTCAACCTTCCTCTATTTTTAAAAATTTGGCAGTAGCATACCAAGAAAATTTTGTCATCTAAACCAATCCAAAACTTGTTCTAACTATGCTAAATAACTTTCCTAATTGAAGTTTAAGTTTACCTTGATAGAGCTGTTGAATTTTCTTAAGGTTTCTTGCTCTTGAACTTGCTTTCTTCTTCTTACTTTAAAGCAAATTTGGTGGCCAAACCTTCCCTTTTTAACTCTCCAAAGTAACCGCATTGTGTGTCTTGAGGGGGTATTTATAGACAAATTTTTAAGCCCTACTTTCCCTCTTTTACCTTTGGGAAATCAACTAATTCCAAAGTGGCACTCCAAAAATCTGGTTCAACTTGATTTTGCCAAGTGTCATGCCAAGTATGTGATTATAATTTAAATCATGTGTTGAAACTTATTATTTTAATCTCTCTTCTTACATAACAATCTTGCAAATGCCAAGCATGTCCTAGGGCTAAATTTTACGCCACATACAGCAGAAAAATAGGAGAAAATGTTCCCTCTCATAGCTTATTAACATTCCCCTATTCAATTATCCTGTATCAGATGAATTTTTCTTAGATCCTGCATAATTCAAAGCTTCTAAGAATTCATTCCTTTGCACCAAAACCTTCCTTTTAATGTAGGGATGTTTCATGATTTTTTTCAAATTTCAATTTGCCTCACAATACTTTATATTCAAGTTTTTCCTGAAATTGGTGTTTTATCGACAAGAATTCGGCTTTAAAATATCTTAAAATTAACCTCTTCACTTTCGATAACACCTTAGCTTTTGACCTTTTTTCACATCAAATAGAAGTAATTAGAATCACTCATTAAGTCTTTAAGTTGGGAAAATTTAAATTTCATCATAATTATTCTTTGGTTACTATTCATTATAACCTTAAAATTGGCTTAAATTTGAAAAATCATAACTAATTGAATGATCTTAAAGGGAAAAATACTCTTTGGTTATGAATCCATTACACTTGTGCCCAGTTTTCATGTAAACATGCACTGTTCATATGTGTGTTAAGTATGGTGTGGATTTGTGTGAATGTTTGTCATGTTCATGTGAGCATTTTACCAAATTGCACTCATTAAAAGGAAAGATACATATAATCCATCCTAATTATACAATTGTGATTTATGTGACTTCTAATACTTAATTACCCTAGTTCTTATCGCTATTAGTGAAACATTCTCCCATTTACCCCCTTTTGTACGTGTCTAGAATTGTTATAATTCAAGCGGATCACGAAACAAGCCCGTAGATTAAAAATTTAAAAATTAATTATGAGGTTACTATTCACCGATAAATTCCAGATTTTTAGTCTAACTTTGAAATTTCATAACTAATTATGGAAAAATATTATTAAGGTTATCTAAGTTTCTATTTAAAGCTATTTCAATTCTCTAAGGGAAAAAATATAAATTTGGACTTAACCTTTCTTAGTTAGTACAGTTAATTTATAGAAGTTTACTATTCATTTAGTAAAAACTGTACTTTCTAGTTTTTCTATTCTAAATTTAAGCAGTCATAACTCTTATCACTCACATCTATTTTAAGTAATTCACCACTTGTTTTAAAAGCTTAGGATGTGTATTTAAGCATGCCAAATTTCATGGGCAGATTCAATTGTTTGCCTCACTTCCACCCTACCACAAATTTGTAACTCATTTAGGGATAATTTATTCCCCTTATTTGCATTAATAATTCATATTCATTTATTTCTTTGCATGCAATATTTCTAACATTGCATAATTTATTCTCATATATTAACATGCTTTATCATCTATGCCACCATCATTATTTAACTTTACATAATATCATTAGCACTATCATACATATGGACATAATATAACATAATACATTTCCTTAATTCTTTTCCTCTTTCCTTTTGCTTCCATTTCATGTACCCTTTTACTTGCTCATTAACACTTGTTAGGATTGGTTAAGGGAGGGTGAGATTCAGGAGAATCTCAATAGCAAACATTACCCATATGTATGCAAGACAAATGCTAAGTAAATGACATACTTAGGTCTCATGCTTTCATGCTTATAAAATGATATGATTTAATGCTCAATGTTTCATTCACACATGCCCATGGAATATATAAGAAATACAGCAACATTCTTATTTTCTAAATCATCATCAAGCAAGATCAACACTCAAGCATACATATCAAGCACACAATAAGGGCAAGTTCACTACCTTGTGTCTTTAAGCTTTCTCTTTTGTTCCCTCTTGCTCCCTTTGCCTCTGACCATTTATATTACTTGCTCAATATTTGCATTTCCCTTTCTTAATATCTCATGGCCCTAAATACATTAGCACACAATGCCATTCACTTATTAGAGTCATGATCACTATCAATATTAAGATTTTTCACTCTCGTTAAACCACTCTGACTTCTAACTTTTGATCCTTAATTTCCAGTCTTTCTAAAATCAATTTCACATGCTATTCCCTCATAATTTTACATATAGAATCTATTTCCAAACTCAAATTAAACAAAATCAAACTCTTTCTCCTTCAAGTCAACTTGGCTAAGACATATATGCTTTAGGGTTTAAAATTTCATTTTCAATTGCAAAGCTTTTGAATTTGCTTTCTTACCTTTACCCCATATAATTTTTAGTTTAAACACATTAGAAGCATCAAAATCATCAAAATCTAACCCTAACTCATACTCCAGGTCTAGCCAAAATATTACATATAATTAGGGGAAGTTGGATTCATTCCAATTTCATTAAAAAAAAACCATTTGATTTTTACTCTTTTCTAACTTTTAAACATGATTCTATCATCAATCACTTTTACATAGCTTAATCAATATTGGAAAGCACTTGTCCTTAGGGTTTCACACTTCTACAACTCATTAAAAACCATAGCCAAGCTCAACAAGACAAAGAGCAACTTAAACTACGTCAAAAACCATAACCTTACGTTGTCTTGAAGGTTGGATTTGCCTAGGACTTTACACTCTTCTTCTTCTCCCTTTTCCACTTGATAATTTCATGCTCCCCTTGCTCTTCCTCTCTTGGCCATACAAACACACAAATGGGAAGGAGAAAGGGATATCTATAATGATAGAGTTACCATTTACCTTGGTAAATCTAATTTACCTTTACCATAATACATGTCTTCACTTTACACTTGTTCTCTTATGATTTTGCCAAATCTACTCCTTAGGTGTCTTGCTTACGTTTTCCTTCTTCAAGATCATGCCACCTGCATGCCACTTGCTCACACATGGGGGGAAATATAATATTTTATGAAATAATTTCATTTCTTCCAAACATGCCCCTTAACAAATCGTATTATTCCATCCATATTCTTCTTATCATTTTTGGATTAAAATAGGGATGAAAATAGGGAGAAATTCGTGCTCTCTCTCACCATTAACTATTCCTCCACCTATTTTATAATTTTATACTGTATTGGGTACTTTTTCGGGTATTGACTTACTCGGTAACCCTGGGACATATTCTGGCACCCTTTTCTCATCCTAAATAACTTCACATTACATTACATAACATGCATAAAAAGGGAGTAGTGCTCTTCCCTTTGTTCTTTCATTAAAACATTTAATAATATTTATTTTTAAGTAAACTCGACTGAATTCTTTCTACTGTTCCATGACTTCAAGAATCTGTCTCTGGGTTCCAATACTATCTTTTTATCATAGGAAATTTCTCTAATTTTTATTAGGTTAAAAGTTAACCCATAGACAGTTTATTTTGACTTTCTCCAGATAATATATAAATAGGTTTTACATTCTGTTAAAGCCAACCTATTTGCTTTTTGGGGATAAAATCATTTTTAAAACGTGTGTTAATTTCTCAAGTATTATTTTCCATCTTTCTGCAATTATCTAAGGCCTTCTCATATTTTAAATAATTCAATTTTGGCTAATATTCATAATTATCTAAGGCTTTAAATTCTATTAAAACTAACCTATTTGCTTTCTGGGGACAAAATCATTTTTAAAACATGTGATAATTCCTCAAGTATTATTTTTCATTTTTTTTCCAATTATCTGAGGTCTCCTCATATTTTAAATAATTTAATTTTGGCTAATATTTATAATTAGCGAAAACCCCGGGAATTTCATCAATTTGCTTTAAGAGTATTTTTGTTATTTTTAGCCTCATACAAGCTTTAGAACCTTATTTTCCATTTTTCTAGAATTTTTGGGCGTAGTTTCCATCACTACCTTTTTTCGGCCTGAGACTTTCTGAATTTATGATTAGGTCCTTGTTGTGGTTAAGCCTTAGGGATCATCTCACTGAGGTTCCCAACACAACCTTTAGCCCTTAATCATCTCTAATTCCTATATTCAAGCTCCTGAGAATTCATCAGAGTCTCTAACTTGTCTATCTCGTGGTTTTAGGAAACTTTTACTTTGTGATTTCATCCCTGAGAATCTTCTCATCCTTCCACGGAACTTTTGGAACTCCTGCCAAAAGGGTTATAGTAGTTTGCCCATTTCAGGCTAATTCTAGTACTTTTAGGCCCAAAATTCGAGATGTTACAGTTAGGACATTGAATGTTCAATATTGAGTTTCTTTGGATGTGACTTTAAGTGAATCTATTGATTGTTCAATTTCTAGATAAACATAAATAGGAATGAGAGATGAGCTGATGAACTTGCCTTAAGTAATGAATAAGTAGAATCATTTGAATAATAAGTAAATTCCCCAAGTAAGAATCCAAGTCTAGTGTGTAAAGTCCAATCTCAAGAGATCCACCATCCCATTGCATTGATTTCATGCCAACTTATCTTTTTATCCCAAAGAAAATCCCAAAACATTGTTTTTTCATTGCATAGAACTTGGGATAAAAATAGGCTAGGTGACCTATCAAGAGCCTATGGCCTAGCCTATTTAAAAATAAAACGACTCAGGCATCCAAAAAGGCTTGTTTACCTTAATAAGCCAAGCATGTAAGACCCTTAACCTCCCAAAACATCATAACTCATCATAAAATCACTACTATGGTAGAAAAGGAGAATCTGTTAAATGAACTACCATAGTAGGAAGAAAATTTCATATTTTTAGAAATTGACTTTCAAGCTCGGGTCAACCCGTAAGACGTTGCATGCAACTAAAATAATCCATTTATATCTACTGGGCCTCCGAGCCTCCGGCCCGAGTAACACATACATCAAAAATCAGCCCATCCAAATAGTTTTCAACCATATAATCGAGAGTTCATCAAACACTAGCAATGGCCTCCGGCCAACCAAAATAAGGAGATAACGTATCCTCCAATTTACAATAGATCAACAATCAAAATATCACAAAAGACCCCTAACTGTGGCAATATACAACATATTCATACATAAACAAAGGCTAGAGGCCTAAAGCTAACCAAGCTTAAGCCTCTGCGTCCCTTCCCGAAGGCGCACGCCTAGAAACTTCACCTAAAAATATTGTAAACCACGGGGTGAGACAAAGTCCCAGTAACCAACCTTTCCAATACTAGGTACTACTAAATAGGTGCTCGTGAGGTGTCAAGTGGGGCAGTTCACAAGTAATATAATAACAAGATAGCCACAATAAATCATGCGAGTGAAATGATGCAATTCCCATTAACCAAATCCCTCACTTTGGGGGATTTTCAGGAGTCGAAGCCGGCTTATCCCTCACTATGGGGGACGTAAGGAGCCATAAAAGGCCTATCCCTCACTCTGGGGGACGTAGGGAGCCAAAAGGCCTATCCCTCACTATGGGGGACGTACTAAGCCAACCATCATGCATTAATGGAGGCCTTACCACGTGGTAGTAAGAGACAAAACTCTCACCAATTCCCAATTAATGCATCATGCTCAAATCATAATCAAAGAGTAATAATCATTTCACAATTAACCTCATTCAGTGGCATATCCTTCACAATTTCAAGATTTCATTCATCATCAATTAAAAACCCCACAAGACGATTTTCCCTTTTTATATACAACATACAGTTCGAACATAATTACTACTTAAAGCACAAAATACAAATCTACTCACAATACCACAGAAGCAAGTACTAAGGATTGGAAAGTGGTTACCTCTTGCCTGAGCAAGGAACAACAAACCGACAATGTGGCCCCGTGCACCACCAAGACTCACAACCGGTCTACACAAGCACACAAACACACAACCATCATATATTAGCTTTCAAACTAATAATGTGGTCAACACAACACTTGGGGACACAAAATTCTTATCTCCTATCAAAACTCTACCCAACTCAAAGGGTATAACTATCAAAACAACACTCCAAAGTCCTCAAAGTCTATTAAAACATCAAGTCTCCTTCCAAGCATCAATTAGAGTTCAAACCTCAAGGACCCACTATAGGAATTCAACCTCCAACATCTCATTTGAGCAATTAAGGTTCCAACAACAAATCTAAACCGATTAAACATCCAATTTAACCCTCCTTAACATAACCCAATCCACAAAACCCACAATCAAACTCTACATTATCATCCTCAATCCCAAATCATCCAATTCCATAAACCCTAACTCCAAAAACTCAAGATTCTTTAAATCCAAGAAAACTACACTGATTAAATACTTAAACTAACCCAATGCAATCAATTAAACTCAAAACAATCGGTCAAAAACCTCAATTCCAACACAACCTAGAAAATCCTAGGGTTTCACCATAAATCCTTATAAATTCCAATCAAGAAGGTAGATTAGAGGTTAAAATCACTTACTTGAGGTAATGGATCCTTAGAAATGCCTCCTCCAAGCCAAAAGTTCGAAACCCTAGCAGAGCTCCTCTCTCCTCCTTCAGATTTTCTTATTTTTGCACGCTGAACCCTCCCGCGACTATATAGAATCGCGACCTTTCGCCGCGGCGAACTAATCCCGAGAGGGATTACTCGCCTGAAAACCCGACTTCGCCGCGGCGAACCCCAATCTTCGCCGCGGTGAAAGCTTCCCGAGAGGAAACTCTTGCTCGCCCAGAAAACATTCGCCGCGGCATACCCCTACCTTCGCCGTGGCGAAACCTTCCCGAAAGGGAAGCCTCACTCACCAGAGTAACTTCGCCGCGGCGTCCCCTAGACTTCGCCGCGGCCAAACCTTCCTGAGAAGACACTCCCCTCTGAGAGGGGTACGTTCACCTATTCCTCCAACAAACCTCAAATCCAACCCAAACACCAAGATCAAGATTAAATCACTAATCTATCCTCAAAATCAACCCAAAAGAGGCTATTAAAACCCGATAAAAACTTAGGATGTTACAAAGCACAAGCTCTATGAGAGGCCTATTAAGCCTGTCAAGTGGCTTGAGCCTGCTATAATTTTAGTTAATAGTTAATTATTTTACTACCCCTAGGTTTTTTCATCACATCAGACTAAACATTCAAACCATTCCGGAAAGAAACCTAGTTGCTCACTTGCTCTTTGCTATTATCTAGCGTAACTGCTTACTGCCTAATCTCCATTCTCTTACCTAACACCCGAAACCCCTTTCACCTCCTAAACCCTTATTGTTTGTCCAACCTCCATTTTTGTCATAGCCTAGACTGAAAGATCCTGGCTCATGCTTTTCTTCCTATACAAAACTCTGTTAAACCTTGTCTTACTTGTATGAAATTTTGGTGAACAAGATGGCCTCTTCTCTTTTGGTGAGAACCCCAAATGACATTTTATGGTCGTAAGGAGCTTGAAGAGTGACAAAGTGCCTAGAAGTTATTTTCATTGCTACTTATAGATATTAGCTCTCAATATCTCATTTTGTGTGATAAGAGAAAATTGAAGAAGAGAAGAAAAAATCAGGCTAATTAATCCTTACTTCCAATCCGTGTTGCTAGGTAGGTAAAGTTCCTTTTTCTAATCAAGTGAGTATCATTGTTAACACCTTTAAACTATCATCGTTAAGGTGTTTGATTGATTATTACTACCCTTCTTACCATCGTCTTTCTAAATATTCAATGATTTATCATTGGAATTTAGTTTTTAGGAATTTCCATAAACTTACCAAAAGCCTTCGTCTTTCCTCTCCCTTCAATCCAATCACTTCAGAAAGGCTAAGGCTTTTTGGCTCCTCAACGAGATTCACACTGATTGTTCCTAGTTTTTATGCACTAAACAACAATGGCTTTTAAAGAAACCCTGCTTCTTACAGAGATTTTAATTGGGTAGGACTGCCTTTTTTAAATTGCAATTACTGTAAGAGATTTTAATATATTAGGACTACATATAGATTTGATTAGATTATATCATATGTTATATTTTAGATAATTTGAATTGATTTGTTATAATTTTGTATTGATTTATACAATTATGGCTTTTTTTAGGCCTATTAGAAGCCTTTAAACATACTAGCTTTTTAACAAGTTTCAAGACAAGCCAAGCCTTTGCATATGCTAGGCTTATCAGAAAACAAGGCCTATGACAAGCCACAGACATGGTTCGGGCCAATGCGAGGAGAAGTACCAGAATTTGTCACATTTTGAAAATTTTCACTTGTATGATGAGGGTCAATGCAAAGAGATGAAACAAATTTTGATGTGAAACCTCGATAAGATCCAGGCTGGTATTTTCGTAATTATCGATCTAAGAAGGGCAAAATGAAAAAATTTGAGAAAAATTTTAGAAAATTCCTAAAAAAGGAGAAAAATGTAAATTATAGGTATTGAAAACTCAATTGAGGCCTAAAAAGTGAAATTATTGTGAAAATAAATTATTACGGAATTTCTGGTAAACGAATGTTTTTCGGGAAAATATTAGAAAATCAGAGGAAAATAATTATTTTAATTAATTAGAGGCCTCAATAAATTTGGAAAAGAAATGGATAAATCATCTAAATATTTATTTGAATTTATAAAATTATTTTTAGGCTTTGGAAGTTTAGGAATTAATTTTAGAAAATTTTTTCCCGCAGTGATACCGAAAAAGGCCTAATCAGAGAAAATTCAACATAAATACCTAGAGGTGGCAAACAATTTTGAAAATTTTCAGATCATGTTTTCATATTAAAAGGTGAATTATCATGGAGAGAAATGAATTTTTGGAGGTCTTAAAAAATTATAGAATGTTACTAGTGAATAATAACGGATAAAGTTTCAAATTAGTTTGATATTTTATTTTGGATTGTGGGTCATCTTTTTGGACCATCCCAAATCATTTGTGTGGCCCACATTGAGCCCAATAAGGGCCTAATATCGTTGCCTTGCTCCCTACTTCAAGAATTAACTAAAATAAATGCAAAATTAAGGGATAAATGCTTGGAAAAATCTAGTAATTGTCCACTTGTTCAAATCTGACTTCTTCTAGCATTTGATAACTACCCCATAACCCCCATGAGGTGGCAAATTTCAGCCAAACAGGGAGAGGGAAGGCAGATAAGATTTTTCTATATATACCACTTTGGAAAATACAAATAAATGTTGGAAAATTGGAAAAACAAGGGGAGACTCTGTCACTGTAGCTCCAGCTCCATTTGGCCAAAATTCTCAAGTGTTTTAGGCAAGGAATCATCCAACTTACACTAAGAAAGTATCAAGGTATGCTAAAACCCTCTTCTCCCCAAGTTTCAAGCTAATTATACTAGAGTTTTGGCTTGAAATCTCTTGCCAAAATGCTGGCTCTTTTCAGTTTGAGTATGTAATAGTTAGGGAAGGATAGAAACCTTAAATATCAAGTGGAATAAGTATGTATAAGTGGTGTATTGATTGATTTTTGGAAGAAAACCAAGTTAGGGTTTAAGAGCAAGAATTTGGCCAGCTATTGTTCACGCAGAAGCAAATTATTTTGGCTTGATTTGATGATTCCAATGGGTTAAGAGTGTGTTTTTGGGTAGGGATATGTTGTTGGGGAGTGTTTAAAATCATTGAAATCAAAAATAGAATTTTTAGAAGTTATATAGCCCTATTTGGCCATAGTGATTTCAAAGGGAAGGAATTTGATTTTCAAAAATATGATTCCATATTTGAATTCCTAATGAAAAATTGTATAGAAATGAATCATGAGATTATTGATTCTAAAGGAAGAATTATTTTGTTAAAAATTCAAGAAAAAGGGGGAAAATTGTTAAGTTCAAGTTAAAGGATCCTATTTAAGTTGTTTAGTTATTAATATAGACTATATTTATACTTGATTTAATAGGCTTTGTGAGGAGGAGATAGGGAGAATCATTATCCCTTAAGGAGACCAAGTTAATCAAGTGATAAAAGGTAGCTTTGAATTATAATTTGGTTGTTTATCTTACTTGTTTAATATGATTTGTTGTTGCTTTAATGATATGTTGAAAAGTTGTATAATGCTTTAATAAACCTTATATCAAGTTGTAATGAATTTGGTTGGTAATATGATGTAAATTATATCCTTATGACATGACCTAATGTTGAAACATTGAGTGGTAGAATGCCTGAAGGGTATGGAAAAGGAAAAAGGAATATAAAATTTCAAGAAAGAAGTGATTAGGGGATAAAATTGCCTAAGTTAGGGGCAAAATTGTGACACATAAAATAATAAGCAAGTGATGAAATTTGGACCTGAGATTTTGCAAGCAGATAGATCTTATTATTTAGCTTAAAATCAAGTGGTAAACCATCTAATTTGGAGTTGTGTGCTAAGAGTTATGCCCTTCCAAAGTTGGACTAAAATCCTGAAAATTCAAAAATTGACCATATGAGTAGTGCACCTTGTCAAATTTTCTGGTGCTATTCTAGATAGAATTGAGTCCAATGAATATTTTTCCTTTATAGAACTCTTAGCAAGCTTCGTATGAAAATTAGAACCACCTCATTTTGATTTTTCTAGAATTAGTTATGAATTTTCAAAATTGGCCCAAATTCGGATGAACAACGTACGGACAAAATTAAATGTGAAATTTTGAAGTTGAAATTTTTCATTCGGAAATGTCGGGAAATATATTATAATAGTTCCAATTGATGTATAATAGGGTAATAAAGGAGGTGTTACAGAATTACCCTGAAATGGGCAGGCTACTAGACTCCTTTTGGCAAGAGTTCTAGAAATTTCCTGGAAGGACGGGAGGATTCCTAGGTAATAAACCGTAAAGTAAGAGTTTTGTGAAACTATGAGACTGGCAAGTTAAAGACTTCGATGAAGTCTCAAGAGCTCAGTATAAGAATTGGAGATTATGAAAGGCCAAAGATTGTGTTAGGAGCCTCATTGAGATTATTCCTAAGGCTAAACCTGGGTAGGGACTTAATTGTAAATTTGGAAAGTTTCGGCTGAAAAGGTCAATGATGGAAGTATGCCTGGAAATTCTAGAAGAATCCTAAAAAAATCTTTAAAAAAATGGTAAATAAGGTCTTGAGGCCTGTATGGGGTTAAAAAAAGTAAAAATACCCTTGGAGCAAATTGGTAAAATTCCTTGAGTTTTGGCTAATTATGAATATTAACCTAAATTGAATTATTCAAAATATGAGGAGATTTCAGATAATTAGAGAAAAATGAGGGGATAATACTTGAGAAATTATCACAGGTTTTGAAAATACTTTTACTCTCAGAAAGCAAAGCAGTTGGATTTAACAAAATTTAAAGCCTATATACAATCTAGGGAAAGTTAAAATAAACTGTCTATAGGCTGACTTTTGACTTGAAAAAAATTAGAAAAATTTCCTATGATGAAAAGGTAGTGTTGATACTCAGAGACAGATTTTTCGAGTCATGAATCAATAGAAAGAATTCAATCAAGTTTACTCTGTAATAAATATTATTAAATATTTTAATGAAAGTACAAAGGGAAGAGCACTACTCCCTTTTTATACATGTTATATAATGCCATATTGACTTATTTGTGATGAGAAAAAGATGCCAGAATATGGCCTAGTGATACCGAGTAGGTTAGGACCTGAAAAAGTACCCGTTACAGTGTAAAATGGCAAGATAGGTAGAGGAATAGTTAAGAATTTGATTATGCACGAACTTTCCTTTGTTTTTCCTCCCTATTTTATTGCCAAATTGATGTAGGAACGTGGAAGAGATTAGATGATTTCTTAGTTGGAAGAAGAATTAAATATTATTTATAGTTAACACATGAAAATATTAGAAGTACACATGGCAGTAATTAAGAGTATCCACTTAATGAAAGGGTTGGAATGGAGGGTGGAAGATCAAGCATAAAGCCATGGGATTTGTACAGTTAGGAAAGAGTTAAAATGGATGGTTAGATCATGAGCCACACAACCCTTGTAATTTTGATCAATTTCAAGGACCAAGTTCTAATTAGGTATTATACACACCATTCCCTCCCATTCATTGCAATATTTTTGACTAAGAGAGGAAAGGGGAGGTGGAGACCGAAACTTATGGAGGAAAGAAGGAGAAGAGGAACAACAAGTGGTTCCATGTAAGTCCAAGCTCCAAAATAAGGTATGATCATGATTTTTGTTGTAGTCCATGCTTTCCTACTTCCATCTAAGCTTGGCTTATAGATTTTACTGAGTTTGGAGAGGATAAAAACCCATGATGAGATGTTGTCCATGTTGGAAATTGTGCCCTAGGGGCCAATCATTATGTTTTGAACATTGTTAATTTATGAATTTATTAATTACGTTATCATATTATTTGCATGTTTTCTGTGGTAACTATCCTTGGATAACTCATGGTTTATCCTAAATGTCCCTGGTCGGTCATCTATGTGGGAGCAAAGATGAAATAAGACCAGTATGACTTTAAAGATATATAGAGATATAAATTAAAGTCATAGGCACATGTAAGAGTACAAGGTGTTGGACCGACCCGCTATGAGAGAGCTGCATGGGTTAAGTCATAAGCTTCTCTCATATACAAACCATGTCACCGTGCCCTTTGACCTGAGATCATCATGGATTCATACATGAGAAACGCTTAGCTTTGACCTAGTCAAAAGTCACTTTTGACCAAGTGATCATAAAGACTATGTTCAGGCTTAGTGGTTTTTCATGCGTAGGAATGTGAATGGTCAAGATGGAATTTGTCCCTCACATTCGTAGAGAGACATTACTGGGCCCCTCGATGAGTGAGTCTGAGAAATGTATGGCCATACTATAATGGAAAGGTAGTTCCATTTCTATACTCAGACTACTCAGGGATCGAGAAAGTAACGGTCATGGATAGGAGGATGATGTTCTCCATGCCTCATCCATGACCAAAATGTCGTGAGACAAAAGGGACGTGATATGGTTGTATGAAAGGTTGCATCGTTCAATGATCCTCATATGATTTGGGTAGTCGTGATGTCTTGCTAGAGACCGCTTACGACTTGTGAGTCATTATAGTTAATGGCCCACTGCCAACTTCATATGGGCCTACAGGGTCGCACACAAAATAGCCCGACACGAGTTATGATGTCCAGATTCATTGAATCTAAGATATGTCTAGATTCAATGAATAATATAGGGTGGACGTGTATATATATATATAAATTCGTATATATATATATATTTAAATATAAGAGATATTAATTGTTAGATTTAATTTATAAGGATAAATTAAATATATATAAATTAATTCCGTCATCTCTTTATTAAATAAATAGGAGAATTAAATCTGTGAGACGGATTTAATTTAAACCATATTTATTTAATTGTTCTCTTATCTGATTAGGCAATATTTGATATTGTATTAATTTCGGAATTAATTTAGAGTTAATTTCGGAATTAAATATTATTAATTAAACCTATATAGCATCCTATATATTTGATATGAGGAGCTAGGGTTTATGAAAAGAGAGAACCAACAGATAAGAGACGGCCTAAGAGAGGAGAGAGGACGGATTCCTAAAACCCTAGACGGACATAGGCGCTAGCACGCCGTTCGAGGTTGAGGGCTACTCGTGTGGATACCGGTAGAGGAAGCCGACCGGAGTTGTCGACTTCGAATGACAAAGGAGGCGAGCAGAAGCATCCTGAACGGCCGAATCATCAAGTCACCAGGGAATCGAACGCCTAAAGGTAATGCTTCTTACTACCTGACTTAAACGCGATCGGTAGATCCGGAAAAGGATTGAAAGTTTTAAAAATTCGAGTTGATTTTTCCGCTGCGCGTCGTCTTTCAATTCCCTTCAGTCCAAATCTAGATTAGAAGAGGAAAGAATTGATTGAAGTTAAATTAAGGATTAAAGGCTAGAAGAGAACAAGAATCTAGTCGTTAGGTGATGAATTTGCAAGAAATTCCATTTCTCTCTAACTTGTGTAATTTTTGGCTAGACCTAGGGTTTAAGTTAGAGCTGGAATTTAATGATTTTGATATCTCCAATGTGTTTAAAATGAAAAATTATGTGAGGTAAAGGTGAGAAAGCAAGTTGGAAAAATTGGAATTGAAAATGAAATTTTGAGCCCTAAGACTCTATATTTCAGTTAGATCAGTTTGAGTAGGGAGCAGTTTGTTTTTTATTAATTCGAGTGTGGAAATGAATTCTATATGCAAAATTATGTGAGAATAGTATGTAGAATTAATTTTACAAAGATTAGAATTAAAGCTCAAAAGTTAGAGGCTAAAGTATGTTAAAAAGCAAAATATGAATGTCATTGATTCCATAGCTCTAATAAATGAATGGAAATGATGTGTTAATGTGATTAGGGTCATGTGACATCAAGAAAAATGAATGATAAAGGTTGATCAAGCAAACTTGATGGTTGGAAGGTTGATCAAGCGACCTTGATGGTTGGAAGTTAAGGGAACAAGAGGAAAGATTGAATGTAAAAGGCTAAAGATAGCAAACTTTACCTTACTCTTATATACTTGGTATTTGCTTACATGTATGGCATGTTTGTATGTTCATGTGATTTTATGAACTCATGCATTGTGAATGTGAATCTGTTTAAAGTATACCATAGGCCTATGTATTTTATGATACATGTATGATGAATTTATGTTATAAAGATGTCAAACATGTCATTATGTTATAAAGATGTTAAGTTGCAAGCATGTTATGAATGTCAAGCTTGCCATATATGTTTGGGTAGTTATTGTTTGCTATTGAGATTCTCTCAAATCTTACCCTCCCTTAACCAACCATAATAGATATGATATACAAAGAAAGAGGAATGCATAAAGGAGAACAAAGAAAAAAGAGAAGAAGGTGATAATTGAGCTTATATATTTAATGTAACCTTTATGTCAATATATATATATATATGAACATGCCTCTTAGTGTAATGTGATAATAAATTATGATGATGGCATGTAAGATTGAATATAATGATGCATGAGAATGAATTATGCAATATTTATTAGTGGCAGTTTCACCCAAGAGGGGGTGAATTGGGTGATATATAAAAATTTGACTTTATAAAATGAATAACTGAATAACACAAATAAAGCAAGTTTAGAAGGGTTTCATTGAGGATGAACAGAAGCAGAACACACAGGAATTTATACTGGTTTGGTCTCAACCACTTGACCTATGTCCAGTCCTCAGAGCACCTTTGAGTTTTTCACTAAACCCTAACATTCAATGTGTCACATCCAGTAATATGGTAATTAAGAATGAGGATGTTCCTAAATATTCAAGGGCCAAAGATGATAAGGAGAAATAGAAGAGTTATGGTGCAAAAAAATTATTATGATTTTCCGAGTCAATTATGTAAAGTTTGACTAATTAAGGAAAGTTGGTCAAAAATAATTATGAAAAAATATTTTTAAGCCTCAGAAAAATAAGAAAAATAAGGATAATATTCTTTGAGAATTATATGAGGTTATATAATTGGTTTTATGACCAAATTACTCTTAGAGAAATTACAAAGGAATTTAAGGGCGATTTAGGCTAATTTAAGGCCTTTTATTTGGAAAATTCCAAAGAAATATTTGAAAGGGAATAAAATCTGAAGAAAAATTCCTATGATACCCCAAGAAATTATAAAAGATTATGGAATTAAAAGGAGACCCTCAAATATCTATGATTTTTCCTAATTATTCGAAAAGTGGAAAAATCACTAAAAAAGAGGAAATTAGTTTTCTTTTTTATTTAATTATTGAGCAATTGATTTTAAGACAATAAGGGCATTTTGGGAAGAGAAAAATGAGGAGAATAATTTATGGATCTGACAGAAAATAATTGCAGAGGCTAGAGTACCGTAATTATAGAAAAGAAATTAAATCCGGAGTAAAAGTGCACTGATAAAGTGTAAATTAGAGTCTTGCACTTTACTTGGCCCATAAGTTGCCACTTGTCAAGCTCCTATTAGAGAGTAATTAAAAGTTTCAAGTGTCAAGCTTTAAGTGGAGGAGAGTTTGACTTTTGAAAATTAATTATAATTGAATTTAAATAATTAAGAGAGAGGTTTTAAGACTAAATAGGGAGGTGACACATGGTATAGCAATTAATTGTGGTAGGTGGGTGGTTGAGATATTTGTTGGAGCATTTAGTGAGCTCTTCCCCTCCCCATTTTCAGATTTGAGTTCAGCCAAGAGGGGAAATGAGAGAGCAAGAGTGATCTTGAAGTGCAACCAAGGAGAAAACAACCATCTTGAATCAAGTAAGCTTGGAGTTAAGGTTAGTGGATGATTCTAAGTTATTTCTAGCTTGATTATCTTAAGTTGGATGGTTAAAATTTATGGTTCTTCCCTTTCTTTTATGCTAGCCCGAAATGTAATGATGTACATGGGAGAAAGTTTTGTTGTTAAACAAAGCTAGAACACTAATTTAAGGTCATTTCAAGTGGTTTTATGTGTTTTTGAAAAGATTTTATGGTTGGTTCTCTAAAGATATGATTCAGCCAAGATGAGAATCCTAACCTAGGATGAGATTTTCAAAGCTTTGATGCTTCCATTGTGTTCAAAATGGAAAACGGTGTAGGATAAACCTAAAGAACAAGTGTTGGAAGTAATAGAATCAAAGATGTGATTTTTGAGAACTGAAACAATCTTCCTAAATAAACCGAAAAACTTAACCTTTTTTATAGTAATTTTAAGAAATAGCTTTTTATAACAAAACCATGCTAAATACGAACCCAAATTATATCACAGTCATCTACACTAACTAACTATATCATAATGTTATCCGTGATAGAAAAGAGAAGTACCCAATCATACATCCTATTATGGATAAAAGAACTTTTCTTAACTCATTCAAATACAACCTATGTAAGAAATGATCAATCTCATCTAATATGGTTACAAAACAACATATAATATAACTCATAGATCAAAATATTAAGAATTAAATGATAAATTCATAAACAAATCATATGCGATCCTAGGCCTCTGGCCAACTACCAGCAGGCATATCACAACAGTACAACTCAAAGGATATAACACATCATAATGCATGAATCAATTAAACACAGTTTATCCTAAGGTGGCAATATACAAGATACAACATAACTCATAAATCGAAGAGACACTACAAGTCATGAATGTAGCTTTACTCCTCTTGACCTTCCCTGACGTCCCACCTCTAAAGCTTTCACCTGAAAAATGTTAAACAATAGGGATGAGACAATGTCTCAGTAACTAAAACCCTACCTATCACACACACTAACATAGACTAGTGAGGTGTCAGGTGGGATACACCGAGTTAAAAACAATCAATAGACATTTATTTAACAGTTAAACTCACAATAATCATATAAGTCGAATATTTCTGCCAATCTCATACAACTGATAGTTTCAAAAGAGATAACATACTTTTCATTTTATTCAAAAGATATAAATATCAAATGAAGAGACCATGTCATATGAATTCCATGAACCCAAATCCATCCTTATATCCTCCTTATTTCCGCTGATTGGACCCATGGGCTAAGTTCTTTCCATTTGACTGGCTACCCTGATAAGCTCACCACTCGAGTGATATGGACCGGCCAAAGACCACAGAGCACTCGGTGGACCATGGGTCTCCCCTCGAAGAACTAGTGGGGTGTCGCAGTCCCTCGAAGAACTAGTGGAACAATAATAGTGGCCAACCATAGAGCTCCGTATGGAGGCCGATACCACGTGGTAAGTATATGCATCTCAATAACTCCAATTATCTCCTTTCCCCACCCAAACTAGATGCACAGGGCTCAAAGTAACACATTTATATGCATAATCAACTGAATTCCAGAATAACACCTCATAGTCATAATCATTAATTTCTAACAATACAAACGATTTCAATCCTTTTCAAAACAGTATCCCACAAGACAGTTCATACAAAACATAATATATGTATACAAAAATTGGTTATAAAATCACTCACCAACCTCATACCAATGCATGTAACAGATAGAAATTTAGTTACCTGGTCTCCTAGCTAACAATCAAGCACAAACGAGGCCCGTACTCAAAAATGCCACAATATGGTTTATATCTACAATTGAAATTAAAATATTATTTCTATAGTATTAGAGTAAACTACTCACAAATTTCTAACATTTAAGCTCCCTCAAATACATTCAGCTGTTACTCGAAATTCTAGCTCGAAAGGCTTTTTCTAAGGTTTGGGGTAAGAACATATATATGATGATTTATATTCAATTCCTAGGCTCCCTTAACTTACATTATCTTTAATTATTAAATTATATCATTTGAAGCACCAAATTCATAATCTAGATAGAGAACCCTCAATTTATAACTTATATTCTATCTTCAAAAAATTTAGACAGATAACCTCTTTATGAATTACTTTATTCTTACTATAGAAGTCTAATTATTGATCCAACCGTTGAATTTAACGTCTTACATGTCACAAGACTACTCTCTAAATTTTGGGTTAATCCAACGGTGAACAAATTTAAAGACATTAATTTACTATCTAGTATTCTATCAACCAACTCTAAAAAAATAAATGAAAAACGTACCTAATAACTTGTAACTCAAACACTGGATTGACGGTCCAACCGTTTAAACTAACGAGTTTGAAGTCTAGGATCAGCTGACCAAATTACAGCCCGATTCAACGGTTTACAAACTCATAAACAACACTTTACTGAGACTGTCTCAATTTTGTGCGAAAATTATTTAATTCATATTTAACTCTTCCCTACTACCACCTATATATAGGCTCCTAGAGCTCCCTCTTCCCATCATTTATTCCATGTGGGACTTCTTAACATTGCTATTTTATCCATCTTCCTATCATTTAATCAATGCGGGACTTCTTAACATTGCTATTTTATTCATTTTCTTATACACACATACACACACACACATAAAATCAGAATTATTTTAATTACATATATATATATATATTTAACCTCTACCTATGCTATAAAAATTTGTTTAAATATTAGATATATGAAAATTAGGATGTTACAAGAACCAAGCCTTAATGTTCGGCCAAACTGAATCTTGAGGAAGGAGATTTATTTTCTTAAATCCAAGTAGATATTTGGAATCTACATGAAAAATCATGTAGGAATGAATTAAGAGAGAATTTTTAGGGCATAAAGAAACAGACTCTAAAAATTCAAAGAACAAAGATGGAAGCTTTAAGGGGTTTAGGAGTTACTTGAGCTTTGTTGTTAATTTTTTTTATTGTGAAATGGTTGGTAACTTTGCTGCTCTTTTTGTGATTTATCATGATTAGGGTTTGTTAATTGTGGAGAAGAGGAAGAAAGTCAAAGAATCAAAGAGTATTGGATTAAGGTAGTAAGATTTAATTAACCTTAATGTTGATTATTGTATTGATTGCTATGCAATTTCATGTGCTATTCTGTGGTTGAGCTAAATGATGATGATGATGATGATTGTGTAGCTATACTCCTTGCTTTAAGTGCCTTGGCTATTGCATGTTAGAGTGCTACATGTATGAGGTAAAGTAGTTCCCTATTAATAGCAAAAGGTTAGAATGCTTGTAATTGATGCATGTTAATGTTTTGGTTGATTAATTTTGCTACTGGGATTTCATTCAAATCTCATCCCCCATATATAACCTAATATTTTAGGGGCTGATTCATCAAAAGGGAGGCTACAAATCCAAGGATAAAATGGTGATGAACCATGAGGAAACAATTATGATTTGGTTATGTATAAGTATGCATGTTTGATGCTGTAACCCTAAGCAGGATGCCAATTTTGAGCCATGTTTTTATTAAGTTCTCGAATGAATTTCTTCACAAAATTTGGTATGCTTAAATTTCATATCATGAGCTTGAAATCAATAGGCAGCACATTAAAAATGGCCAACTATACGATTTATAATGATTTATCAAAGTTAAGGTCCAGAATCTGGAAAAAGATTTTTACCAAAAGAATAGAGGTGACTTTCACAAAAATTTGGGATTTTCTCACAAGGAATTAAATCCCAATATTATTTTTTTCTTGAAAGAGAATTCAAAGAGATTTCTGTAGAATTTTGAACCACTTTATTTTGATTTTTTAAATTAAGTTATGATTTTTTGAAATTGAACCAGAAAACTAGATTTTTACCAAATGAAGAGTAAAAATCCGAAAAATAGTGTCCTCAACGTCCTAAATGTGATTTTTTAGCCCAAGACCATCCAATGTGGTCTAAAATAGCTTCGGTTGAACTCTAAGTTATTCTAGAAGTAAGGTGTAACACAATGGGCTCTTAGTGCCGCAATACAGTAATTGAGCTCACTCTTAATCACTCCCCCTTACTTCCCGTAAAGTTACAATTCCCTCAAGAATCCCAGATTCTTGAGTCACTCATTAAAAGTAACAAATGATTTTCAGATTCTCTCTTAAGAGTGTATAAGATTAACACTAAAGCTCAATATAGAAAACAGAGTATTGAATGCAAAGATTAATTTTCATAGTTCGTAGCTCAGTTCATTCACTACTTCATTCAATACTCTTCGCGTCATTTATGGTTCGAGTCTTCTAACTTCCTGTTAGACACAAAAGCTTGTAACCATTGGGATTTTGCTTGCATGTGTTGGTAGTTATAACAGTTGTTTGTAATAAATGCTTCTAACACAGGTAGGTTGAGCCTTTAATGTATCTGTTGAGCTTCGTAACTTGTGGAAATGTCTCAATACAAGGATAAGTTTTTCTTCTCAAGTGAATAAGAATGAATAATAGAAGAAATGATGATCCTTGAATTTAATCCAGGAAATGAAAATCATAAATCAAGGATAAGTTAATCAGAGAAACAATTTTATCAAATTTTATCGAAGATCTGACCAAGCCTTTAATCGATAAAGTTATTAATTAATAGAAAAGGAAGCAATATAAATAAAAGACTTACTTATCAAAGTTATTGTGGATCACACACTTTATAGAACAAGTTATTGATAAATGGTGAAATATAGTCCAAGTGATTTTATCAAGAAAATTCATCTCAAAAGCTTGTAAATTGAAACAGGTGCCTTCTCTACCTTTTATAAGAAATTAAGATGATTAATGAAGGCTGAGAAAAGCTTAAAAATAATTATATCATATTTTGAGAAATATCATGAAGAACAGTTTAAAAGAAATGTGTTTGTACTTCATGGAACAGATGATCAATAATTCACTTGATCAAACAGTTTATCGATCATTGAAGTAAGTATAGAAAATTATTTTAACTAAATTTATCTAAAACGTTATTGATAAGGACTTGATCGAACATATTATCTGAAAAGCTATCTAAAAGACTTAGACAGAGTAAGCAAAGAAAACTTGACGTTAATCAATTAATTGATCGATAAGTGCATTTATCGATTAGATGATCGATATTTGTGATTATTGATAAAGTGATCAATAATTGACTGAATAAAACTTGAAATTGAGAAAGATTGAGAGAATCTTAGTCGAACAGGTCATCAAACATTGTAGCAAAATAGACTTAGACAGTTTTAGAACAACTTATTGATAAGTATGATTATCGATAAAGTGATCGATAACTCATAAAGTATTCTAAATAGGATTTAGATGATTGAGACTAGCCATTTATCTGAAATGTGATTGATAACCTCATTTATCAATAAGGCCATCAATAAATACTTGTCAAAAGAGAGAGACTTACCTTTTTAACCTGGTAGCTTATTGAACAACTGATTTATCAATCAAGTGATTGATAATTTACCAATAATAACCAAATTCAAGCAAGACGACCAGTGATTGATAAGGCGTCCCATCCCGAGAAATTTCATTTGGACATAGGAAATTAAAAATTGAGATGAGGACCAATGTAGAAACTAGACGAGGAGACGAAACAACTTTTGAGGTGAAACCCCGACAAGGTCCGAGTTGGCATTTTCGTAATTATCAGTCTAGGAAGGGCAAAACGGGAAAAATTGAGAAAAATTCTAAAAAATTCCTGAAAAATAGAAAAAGTGTAAGGTAGAGCTTTTGGAAACTTGGTTGAGACCCAAAAGGTAGGATTATTGTGAAAATAGATTATTATAGAATTTTCCATAAACAGAGGCTTTTCGGGAAATTATTGGAAAAATAGAGGAAGATAATTATTTTAATTAGTTAAAAGCCTCAATAAATTTAAAAAAATGGATGAATCATTTAAATATTTATTTGAATTTACAAAATTGATTTTAGGCCTTGGAAGTTTAGAATTAATTTTAGAAAATTTAATTTTAGGGAATTTATTTTCCCGTAATAACACTAATAAAGGCCTAATCAGAGAAAATTTCAAATAAATACTTAGAGGTGGTAAACAAATTCTGAAAATTTTCAAATCATATTCTTATATTAAAAGGTAAATTATCATGGAGAGAAATGAATTTTTGGAGGTCTAGAAAAATTATGGAATGTTACTAGTGAATAGTAACTGATAAAGTTTCAAAGTGGTTTGAGATTTTGCTTTGGGGTGTGGGCCATCTTTTGGGGCCAGCCCAAACCATTTGTGGGGCCCACTTTGAGCCCAATAAGGGCCCAATTTTGTTGCTTGCTGCCCACTCCACAGAATTAATTAAAATAAATACAAAATTAAGGGATAAATGCTTGGAAAGTCTAGAATTGCCACTTGGATTAATCTGATTTATTTTGCTGTAAATGGCTGCCACATAACCCCCCATTACGTGTCCCAAATTTGGCCAATTAAGGAGAGAAGGGAGCAGATTAAATTTTCTATAAATGCCCCTCTTGAAAATACAAAGAAATGTTGGAAAAATAGGAAAAATAGGGAAGATGTTGCCACTGTAGCTCCAGACCTTAAAGACCGAAAATTGAAGGATTTTGGACAAGGAATCATTCAACTTATATCAAGGAAACATCAAGGTATGTTTAAGTCTCCTTATCCCTAAGTTTTACACTAATTTAGTGAGGGTTTTGAATTGAAAAATCAAGTGTATATGCTGCCAAATTTTCATTGGACCATGTAATGCTTAGGGAAGGGTAGAAGCCTTAAATACCAAGTGGAATAAGCATAATTAAGTGGTGTATGGGTTGATTTTTGGAAGAAAATCCATCTAGGGTCCTATATGTATATTTCAACAAGCCACTATTCATGCTTCAAGAAATTGCTTTAGCTACATTTGATGATTCTAATGGGTTTAAAATGTGTTTTTGTATAGGGATATACTATTGGGAAGTATTTAAAATCATTGAAATAAAAAATGAAATTTTTGGAAGCTAAAACCCCCTATTCGGCCAACTCAACTTGAAAGGGAAGGAGTTTGATTTTTAAAAATCTGATTTCATATTTGGATTCCCCATGAAAAATTGTGTGGGAATGAATTATGAAGTTATTGATTCTTGACAAACTCAATTATTTTTATATATTTTGATATCTTTTATATGAGTTTTGTCAGTTTAATTGGTTCCTTTTTGCCTTAATTGATTTAATTTATTTTATTTTGAATTATTATTTTATAGGGGCAAAATTGTCATATTGTAGTTTAATTGTGACTAATTGATTTTTGAGGATAATTAATGCTACCTTATCCTTGAATTTTTCTTGTAGGTTCTTGGAAGATTCAAAAATAAAAAAGAAAAAAAGAAAAGAAAAAGAAAAAAAATTAAATTAAAAGAAAATAATAATAATAATAATAATAATAATAATAATAATAATAAGTTGGGGGCAAAACGTTGCGTTTTGCCCCAACCTAATAATCATCATCAGCTGGGAGGCAGAAGACGCAAGGAGCGCTGAAATAAAACACACACACGCGAGGCGCAACAGGGGGAACCGGGGAGCGAAACGGAGAAGACGCTGGACGGCGGCTGAGAGCAAAGGAGACGCGCCGAATACGAGTTCGTGACGGCGAGAAGTAGGAGCTGGGCGATGAACCAGGAAGAAGACAGCGCCTTCACCTTCTTCTTCTCCGAAGCACGAACAGAGCTGGACGGAACCCACGAGCAGGAGGCGGCACACACAGACGACGCAAGCGGCACAGACGAAACGGAGCAACAGGGAGGGAGAAGACGCTGGGCGGCGAGCAACGGACCTGGAGAAAAAAAAAAAAAGAGCAACACAGAGCTCGCCGCTGCCGAGGGAACCAGAACGAGTGAGACAGCAAAATCAGTGTCACCGTCTTCTTCCATGGCAAACCGTAACAGAGCGCTGGTGGCAACGAATTTGATGGCAAACCGTGGCTAATTCCTAATTCTCTAATTCAACAATAATGACAGAAGCTTGGATCATCAGGGGAGTTTTAGTTGTTTTAATTTCTTACTCAATAATTGTTTAACAATTTCTAGGTCTTAGGATAGTTTTTCTGATTGTTGGGATAATTGTATTGCTTAATCTGATTATATTTGAGGATTATTGTGACTGGATTATTGGTTAGCATTTGACATTGGGCTGTTTATAGCTTTGATTTCAATTATGATGTTGTGGTTATGACATTTGTATTGATTTTGGAGTTAATATATTGTGATTTTCTAAGGTGGCTTAGAATCTTGGATCATATTGTCTCTTGCTAGCTTTAACTCTATTGTTGTGAATTTAAGAATTTAATTGAGCATTGGTTTTTAGTATCCTTAATTTCATTTTACTATTCTGGTTGCAGTTAGTAATTTGAATTTTTGGAAAATATTTTGAGGCAATTCGAGGTGGCTCGGTTGTTGGATTAAAAGCTTAATTATAATTCTTAATTCATTGTTTTAACTCCACATCTTTTAGAGTGATGATTGCCTAAGTTGTTGAATTGGAGGATTGATTATTATTATTGTTATTTGTGTGTTTCATTTTCATTTATTTAATCTTCATTCATTTTAATCACTTTTATATAAAAACAAAAAAAAGTATTTTAATTTCAATTTGATTCGTAGGATTTAATTAACAGTTTTTTTAAAAATCAAAAATCCCTTTTATATAGTTTAGGTTACTTGTGTTTATTTACTAGGATTTAATTTCGTTTTCGACTCCTCAAAGTGAATACGACCCGGGTTGTGCACTATATTGCATTAATTCGATTAATTTTTGGAGTAACCCCAAAGTGACAAATTAAGGGAAATTAACTTCAATTCTAAAAGAGGAATTATTTTGTTAAAAATCAAAGAGAAAGGAGGAAAATGTTAAGTTAAAGATAAAAGGTTATGTTTAAATGGTTTGGCTATTAATGTGGCCTATGTCTATGCTTGATTTAATAGGCTTTATGAGGAGGAGTCAAGGACGATCATTGTCCCTTGAAGAGAGAAAATTAATCAAGTGATAAAAGGTAACTTTGAATTATAATTTGATTGTTTATCTTGCTTGTTTAATGTGATTTGTTGTTGCTTGGATTGAAGAACTTGTGATTTTGGTTGGTTGGTTGGTTAACCTTGGTTTGTACTTTGGCCAAATGCATTGAATTGTGTTAATGTGTAAGTGTTAATGTTCCTCTCCTAGCATGAAACTAAGCATGATTTTATGTGGCTTGAGGATGTCTTGAAGTTTGTAACATGTCACATTGTAACTTATTTGATTTGCATGATAATTATAGTTCAATTACTACTAAGATTTCTATGAAATCTCATTCCTCCTATGTTAAATTATGTCTCAAATAGGGAATGGCTATTCTATGGATCAAGGCAGGGAATTGGTGTTGGGATAGAAGAGCATTATGGAACTAAAATCACTGTTATGTTATGTAATGTGTTAATAATAAATTTCATGCTAAGTTGTAATGAATTATGAATAATGATATGATGTAAATTGTGTTGTTATGACATGTCCTAATGTTGAAATATTGAATGGTGCAATGTCATAAGGATAAGAGAAAGGAAAAAGGGAAATAAAATTTAAGAAAGAGGTAATTATGGGATAAAATTACCTAAATCAGGGGCAAAATGGTGCCACATGAAATAATATGCAAATGATGGAATTTGGACTTGAGATTTTACAAGCAAATAGGTCTCATTTTTATCTTTAAATCAAGTGGTAAATCATCAAACTTTAGAGTTTTGTCCTAAGAGTTATGCCTCTCTAAAGTTGGGCTAAAATACTAGAAATTTGAAAATTTATCAACTTTGGATGGAATTGAGTCTAATAAATATTTTTTCTCTATAGAACTCTTAGCAAGCTTCACGTGAAAATTGGAACCACCTCGTTTTGATTTTTCCAGAATTAGTTATGAATTTTCAAAGTTAGCCTAAATTCGGATGAACAGTGTGCGACAGAATAAAAAGGAAAATTTTGAAACTGAAATTTTTCACCCAAAAACGTTTGGAAATGCGTTATAATGGTTCTAATTGATGTATAATGGAGTAATAAAGGAGGTGTTACATAAGGTGATCAGAGAACATATTTATCTAACAGGTTATCTGGAACAGTAATAATGTAATATGTGATCGATAAAACTTAACAGTACTTAAGCTCAAAACATTCGGTCATTTATCTAACACGTGTTCGATCAACCCAATGATCCAACACATGATCAAATAACAATTTAACAGTTATACAGGGAAACTTAACTATTTATTTTGTTATCATCAAAACCTTAAATCTAACAATATTGGCATGATTATGAACATGCAAGAAATGAATGTGAATTACTAATGCAAGTAAGGGGGATAAGTTATCCTTAAATGAGCCATAAATTTGTGATAAAATGGAAGTGAGGCAAACGATGGAATCTACCTATGAAATTTGCTATCTTTAAAATTACACATCCTGAGCTTTAAAATAAGTGATAGATTGTCACATTCCTTTATTATCTCATTATATGACAATTGGACCCTTTTAGGATCATTATACAAACCTTAAGTATGAGAAATTTCAATTTTTGAAACTTTGATTCCGGGTTACTATTCACTATTCACAGAATTTTTTGTCAATTTTGAAAATTCATAACTAATTGTAGAAAAATTAAGATGGGGTGATTCCAATTTCTATTTGAAGCTTGCCATGCATTGTATGAGGAAAAAAAATACTCATTAGCATCATATCATTACGAAACAGAGTCAGAAAATTCGCCAAGTTGCATTGTTCACATGGTCATTTTCTGATTTTCTAGTATTTTAGCCCAACTTTGGAAGGACATATCTCTTAACACAAAACTCTAAATTTGATGATCTACCACTTGATTCAAAGTTAAAAATGAGATCTATAAGCTTGCCAAATTTCAAGTCCAAATTCGTCCATTTGCTCATTATTTTATGTGCCACAAAACTGCCTCTTTTTAGAGTATTTTTATCCCCTAAACTAATTTTTTTAAATTTTCTTTTCTCTCTTCCATATACCATCCATTCAAGCACACCAAAACATGATTATAAACAACCATATGACATTATAAATTACATAATTCCAAAGGATATCATATCCATAACTCTTTACAAATATCAAAGTTCATCAAAATACAACATAAGTCTTACATAATGTCATAAAAATCACAAGGCCTCATTAGCTCAATACCTGTAAGGAATTGAAAGACACGTAGCGGAAAATAACTTTAAAATTTTCCAATCCCTTGCCCGGATCTACCGATTGTGTTTAAGTCAAGTAGTAAGAGGTGTTACCTACGGTATTCGAATCGTTGGTGGCTCAGGGATTCCGACGTTCGGGATGCCTATGCTCTCCTTTTGTTCGTGAGAAGTCGACAACTCAGATCGGCTTCCTCTACCGGTATCCACACGAACAGCGTTTCAATCATGAACGACGTGCTAGCGCCTCTTGTCCTTCTAGGGCTTTTCCGAGAATCCATCCTCGCCGTTTCTATTTTGGCCGTTTCTTATTTGCAAACCTTTTGCTCTCTCACACACCTAAAACCCTAGCTCCTAAATATCAAATATATAGGATGCTATCGGTATTATGAAGGATATTGGATTTCAGAATTAATCCTAAATTAATTCCGAAATTAATACAATATCATATATTGCGTAATCTGATAAGAAATCAATTAAATAAATACGGTTTATATTAAATCCGTCCCACAGATTTAATTCACCTATTCATTTAATTCAAAATAAAGATATGACGGAATTATATGTGATTTATTCTAATAAATCAAATTTGAGATATTATATTATACCATATCAAATTTAAAAGTGATAGAGATTTAATTTATCCTTATAAATCAAATCTTATAAATATCTCTTATATCATATAATATATATACGCGAATTTATATATATACACACACGTCCACCCTAGATTATTCATTGAATCTGGACATATCTTAATTCAATGAATCTGGACATGATAGCTCGTGTTGGGCTATTTTGTGTGCGACCCTGTAGGCCCATATGAAGTTGGTAGTGGGCCATTTACTATAATGACTCACAAGTCGTAAGCGGTCTCTAGCAAGACATCACGACTTCCCAAATCATATGAGGATCGATGAACGATGTAACCTTTCATACAACCATATCACGTCCCTTTTGTCACACGACATTTTGGTTATAGATGAGGCATGGAGAATGTCATCCTCCTATTCCTGACCGTTACTTTCTCGATCCCTGAGTAGTCTGAGTATAGAAATGGAACTACCTTTCTATTATAGTATGATCATACATTTCTCAGACTTACTCATCGAGGGGCCCAGTAATATCTCTCTACGAATGTGAGGGACAAATTCCATCTTGACCATTCACATTCCTCCATATGAAAAACCACTAAGCCTGAATATAGTCTTTATGATCACTCGGTCAAAAGTAACTTTTGACTAGGTCAAAGCTGAGCGTTTCTCATGTAGGAATCCATGATGATCTCAGGTCAAAGGGCATAGTGACTTTTGACTAGATCAAAGCTGAGCGTTTCTCATATAGGAATCCATGATGATCTCAGGTCAAAGGGCATAGTGACGTGGTTTGTATATGAGAGAAGCTTATGACTCGGTCCAACACCTTGTACTCTTATATGTGCCTATGACTTTGATTTATATCTCTATACATCTTCAAAGTCATACTAGTCTTATTTCATCTCTGCTCCCACATATATGACCGACCAGGGACATTTAGGATAAAATCATGAGTTATCCAAGGATAGTCATCACAGTAAACATGCAAATAATATGATAACATAATTAAGAAATTCATAAATCAACAATGTTCATAACACAATGATTGGCCCCTAGGGCACGATTTCCAACAATACCAACTCCTTGCTCTTATTCATACTTGATCCACTCCCTCTTAATACATAATTTAACATAGGAAGGAATAAGATTTTATAGAAATCTTAGTAGTAATGAACTATAATTATCATGTTAATCAAGCAATGCATAATGTGATATGTTATAGAACTTCAAGACATCCTCAAGTCACATAAAATCATGTCATGCATTATGCCAAGGAAAGAAACAAGTACATACTCACATTGGCATAACATTATGCATTTGGCCAAAGCAATTCAAGTGTCATAAAATCAACAATTGCCACAACATGAATCCAGCAATTGGAGTAATCAACATAACACAATAAGCAAGCAAGACAAACAATCAAATTATAAGTTCAATGCTACCTTGTATACTTAATGTAATTCAGCCTCCTTAAGGAATTATTGTTTTCCTTGGTTCTTCTTCTCAAAACCTATCAATTCAAGCATAATTACAAGCTACATTAACAATCATTCCAATTAAACACCAACACTTAAGCTTAAGCCTAATTAAATTCTCCTTTTCTTTGATTTTTAACATAATTATTCCTCCTTCAATTCTAATAATCTTTTGACACATTCCTACACAATTTTTCATGTAGAATCCAAATATTAATTCATATTTATGAAAATCAAACTCCTTTCTTCCATTATATTTTGGGCGAATAGGGGCATATATATTCCAAAGCTACAATTTCCTCTACCTTAACTAGCTCTTGATCTATTTAATTCCCTTAATCTTAGGGTTAAAATTTTCAGGATGTTACAAAAAGCATCACTTAATTCTCTACAAGAACACTTCGTCCATACTTGGGACGACTTGGTGTCAAAATTCAAAGCCAACATTCCTAGAGGTCAGAGAGCCACCTTAAGGGGAGAGTTGCTCTCTTTTGAAGAACAACTTGATGAACTATTCTATGAAGCGTGGGAAAGGTTCAAGGACAAAAGGAGAAATTGCCCAAATCATAAACAAAAGCAGAATGTCATAATGGAAGCTTTTAGAATGGGTTAAATGATCAAACTGTAAATATGCTCAACATTGCTTCTAATGGAGGAATAGGGAAAATGAAGGTCAATGAACTCTACCAACTATATGAAGATGTAGCCTTTAATACTATGTAACCATATAACAAGCGGAGGCAAGGCTCTAAGAGGTATCTTGAAACAGATTCTTCTTCTTCTAAAGATATCTCATCACAATTGGAAGCTATTTTGAAGAGGTTTGATAATCTGGAGATGCAAATTAAGCGAGGAAACTCAATCTAGGTAAATGCTTATCATGCTTATCAGTTTGCATGTGATCATTGTAGTGAAGGACACTATTCTAAAGAGTGTCCTTATAGTCTTGAAACTATCAATTATATGAACATAGGTTAGAGAAGGCCTCAAGGAAATCTGTATCCTGTAAAACATCCTTCTGTTTAATTACCCCTTTTAGTACACGTCTAGAAGTGTTATGGTTCAACCGGATCATGAAATGAGTCCATAGATTGAAAAATTGAAATTTGATTCTTGGGTTACTATTCACTAGTAAATTTCAAATTTTTGGTCTAAATTTAAAAATTCATAACTAATTATAAAAAATCATATTAAAGTGATTTAAGCCTTTATTTAAAGCTCTTTCAATTCTCTATAGGGAAAAAATGCTTATTGGTTTATTTTCTTACTCATTCATTCTAGAATTACACATAAAGTTGTACTATTAATTTAGTCAACTAGTACATTTCCAAATTCTCTACCTTAAATGTCTTAACACTCACATCTATTTTAAGTGATTTATCACTTGGTTTAAAGCTTAGGACATGTATTGTAACATCCTCAAAATCTTAACTCTGGAAAAAAGAAAATTAAATAGATCAAGGGCTAGTTAAGGTAGAAGGAAATATACTAAGTATAGGTTTGAATTTAAAAATCTAGATAGTGGCCAAATTGATATTTTTAAATATCAGTTAAAGAAAGATTTAATTGGAAAGTCAAGTCACAAATTCTCAAAAATTTCCAAAAAATCATGAAAAATGGAAATGAGGGTCAAGGAATAGTATTTGAGGGCTAAGAGGAATTACTAAAAGGAAAATAAATAATATAGAATTTTCTATATTTTTTTTTTGGTTACACCGAGTAATAGTAACCAAAAATTAATTATGAAAAATATTTAGAGACCTCAATAATTCTGAAAAAAATATAAGAAAATACCTTGAAGGATTATAATAATTTATAAAATTATCCCAAACTTCTTTTGATAAGGAGGTTAGCTTTAATAATATTTAAAGCAGAATTATTGTTGGTAAAGTGCTGATTTAGGAAAAAATGAAATTTAGAGCATTCCTGAGAAAATTAAATTCTGAAAAAAAATCATAAAACTTTCCTACACTAAGAGAAGGCTAACAGTGCACTGAGATGAATTTTCTAAGACAGTAAAATTGAGAGGATACAAAAAAATTTTCATCTGGCACTACACCGATACTAAGTGTAATGCAAGGACAACCAAGAAAGTAAATATTTTTGCAAAATTCCCCAGCCTATGAGGCCCATAAATCATGCCTAATTAGACCCAAAAAGGGGGACAATATTTAATTAAAAATGAAAAGAAAATTAAGTTTCTAGAAGCTAATTAAGAAAAGTAATCTTGGATTAAGGAAAGTTAACTAAGGCTAAGGTGTGATAATCTTAGCATGACATAAGCAAAGTGACATCATCTTAATGACATCACATGGACAAGTGGCAAGATCACAAGCTTCCTAACTTAGGATTTATCCATGTGTAATGTGATAAAAATGAATGGCTAAGATCTTTCCACCTATACCTTGTAATTTCTTCAAACTTCAAGGGCTAAAAGCTAAAGTAAAGCTCTATAAATACCTCCTCCCACCCTTCACATTTCAGCCAAAGAGAGGATTTAAGGGGAGTTTTTGTTGCTCTTGGGTCTAGAGAGAGAAAGGGTTATTTCTAGAGAGAGAAAGTCCAACCAAGTTTAAGGAATCACTAAGGTAAGCTCCTAAGTCTTTTGTGATTTATTGTGAGCTATTTTATGGCTTTTTATATTGTTTTGGATCACCATTTTCTAGGAAAAAATATTGCCAAAATTTTTACAAAATTGGAAGAATTTAGCTAAGGGATTGAAACATTGATTAAACATCTAAAAAGGATAGGAGATTATTGGTTATAGTTGAATTTTGGAAAGAAATCCTAACCCCCTATGTTAAAGAATCAATTCGACCAAAAGAAAAAAATAGGGTTAGAGTTGAATTTGATTTAATTTGATGCTTCCAATATGTTTAAATGATGAAACGGTGTAGGGAAACACCAAGAAAGGAAGCTTGGAAGCATTAAAATTGAAAATGAAAATTTTAATTTCCAACGGTATAAGTTTCGGCCAAAGTGAGATCATTAGGGAGGAATTGGATTTTCATAAATCTAAGTAGATATTTGAATTCTACATGACAAAATTATGCAGGAATGACATAAGAGATTTCAAGAATCAAAGTTGTAAGTGATAACCCAGAAATCAAAGAAAAGGGGATTAAGGGTTATATAATATTTTGGATAATTTGCGGTGCCCTATTGTGTTATCAATAGGCCTAGCATCAAAAGAGAAGAGCTTGAAGGAAAGGAAGAGCTTAAAAGAGGTATCTAGCATTTACTTTCCAAATGTTACATTGCATTGTATTTATTGCTTTATGTTATGCTATGTTGCTATGCCATGATGTGGATAAGATGACGGTGTTCTGTGATGTATAACTCCATGCTTGTAATGCCTTGGTTTATGCAATGTTGAGTGTTATGAATAAGAAGTACGTTATGTCCTTTTTATGGCATATGCATTAAGTGAAACTATGTATTAGCAAATTCATGTGGCATAAAATGCTTTGCTTGTGTGACATTGTGAATGTGATGCTGTGCTACTAATATTCCTATGAATCTCACCCCTTCAACAAAAACCTAGGGCCTTCAGCATCACAAGAAAAGGGTAAGGAGGTGGCTATTGCATAAGGAAATGATGAATGAATTATGGCTTTAAACCTTTCTTGTTTTTTGTGGAAGAATGTAAAATAATATTTTATGGATGACTTTGTATGACAACTATCTGCAATCACATGCTAAAGCATGCTGTTAAAACCAATTATGTAGTTGATTGATTAGCTCTGGTAAAAAAAAAAAAGTTGATTGATTAGCATGCCAAGCTAGAGATTATTTATGGAAAGGAAATATAAGTGAGGGATAAAAGCCAACTATTTTAGAGGAAACTTTGACTAAAGTGAATCTGAGCAAATAAGTGAGGTAAATCATGAAACTTTCCCCATCAAAAGATCTTATTTTTCTCTTTAAAATAAGTGGTAATATGCCTCAAACAGATATTCATGCAAGAAGTTATGCCTATCCAAAGTTAGACAGAAATACTCAAAAATTAGAAAATGACCAAATGAACAGTACTTTTTGAAAATAAAACTGTGCTTGAATTTGAAGACAATTCTTCCAAAGCTTATTTTTTCTTAAAAGATATTCCAAAAAGCTTCCAATAGAACTTAGAATCACTCAATTTTGATTTTTGTAAAATTAGTTATGATTTGGCCAAATTATAGGCTGCTCTAAATAGTAACCCAAGAACAAAATTTTTCAAAGTCAAAATTTTCAACCTTTTGGCCATCAAATATGATTCTATTTACCTCTAATTGGTTGGTTATTTGGTAAAAAAATGAAGGTGTTACATGTACTAGCTGCTTACCAACTTTCATAAGCAGATTCACTCTTTCATTTTACTTTTACTCTATCAAAAATTCATTGCTCGTAATGAGAAAGTTTATCCCATTACTTGTATTAACATGCTATATGTTAGATTTAAGGTTTTGATGATAACAAAATAAGTAGTTAAATTTCTCTGCATAACTGTTAAGCTATTATTCAAGCACCTGTTGGATCATTGAGTTGTTTGTCACGTGTTAGATAAATGACTGAATATCTTTGAATATAGTTACTGTTAAGCATTATCGATAACGTGTTGCATAGCTCCTTTTTGAGATAACATGTTAGATAAATGTATTGTTCGATCACCTTATCGATAATTAGGTAAACTTGCTCCAATATGATTAGTGTTAGGTAATTATCAATCACTTGATTGATAAACCAAGTGTTTGATAATCTGTCAGGTAAACAGATATGTTTTCTCTATGATGATAAGTTTTTATCCATAACCTTAGGGATAAATGAGATTATCGATCACATGTCAGATAATTGGTAAGTTTCTTTCAAACCATATTTGTTTAGATCACATTATGAGTTATCTATCACCTTATCGATAATCATTCTCATCAATAACTTGTTCTAAAACTTGAGTAAGCTTATGTTCGATCATCTACTCGATCAAGTTATACTTAGTATATTTAAACTTCAAGTTTTATTCGGACATTTGTCTATCATCTTATCAATAATCACAATTATCGATCATCTAATCGATAAATGCACTTATCAATCACTTTATCGATTAAAGTCACATTTTCTTATCTCACTCTAACTAAGTGCTTCAAGTAACTTCTCAGATAACATGTTCGATCAAGTCACTTATCGATAACGTTTCAGATAAATTTCCTTAAAATGGTTTTTTATAGTTACTTCAATTATCAATAAGTTGTTGGATAAGTAAATTATCGATAATATGTTCCATAAAACTCAAACAAATTTCTTGAAACTATTTTTCACTATACTTTTTAGAAAATATGATATTATCTTATCTTCAAGCTTTTTTTAGCCTTCATTAATCATCTTATATTCTTATAAAGAGCTGAGAAGGCACCTGTTTTAAGTTACAAGCTTTTCATCAGATGTATTTTCTTGATAATATCACTTTGACTATAATTCACTATTTATTGATAAATTGTTCTATAAAGTGCATGTTCCATAATGACTTTGATAAGTGAGTCTGTTCTATAGATTGCCTCATTTCAATTAATCGATAACTTTATGGATTAAACTATTTATTGATTAGTTCTTTGATAATTTTGATTCTTTGATCATCTGATCTTTGATTTATGATTTTCACTTCTTGTATTGAAGGTCAAGGATCATCATCTATTCTGCTATTCTCTTATATTCTCTGATAAAGAATACTCATTTCTCTACCAAGACATTTTCACAAATTATGAAGCTCAACAGTTATATTATAGGCTCAAGCTACTATGTCAGAAGCGCATTTATTACGAACAATTGTTGCAACTACCAACACACGCAAGCGATACCCCAACAGTTACAAGCTCTTATGTCTAACGGAAAATTGAAAGTCTCTAACGATAAATGACTTGAAGAGCATTGAATGAAGTAGTGAATGAACCGAGCTACCAACTATCAAAATTAAGAGAGTCTGTAAATCATTTATTACTTTCAATAAGTGACTCAAGAATCTGGGATTCTTGAGGAGATTGTAACCTTACGGGAAAGTAAGGGGGAGTGATTGAGAGTGAGTTCAATTACTATACTGTGGCACTAAAAGCCCATTGAATCTTAGGGTTTAGTGAAAAATTCAGAGGCGCTTTGAGAACTAGACGTAGGTCAAGTAGTTGAGATTGAATCAGTATAAATTCCTGCTTGTTCTACTTCTGCTCATCTTTAGTGAAATCTTTCTAAACTTGTTTCCTTTACATTATTTGGTTATTTATTTTGTAAAGTCAATTTTTTTATATCACCCAATTCACTCCCCTTCTTGGATGAAACTGCTACTAATACTATAAACCTTTTTTATCTTGCCTGCTATCAACCCAATATACTATTGATCACTTTCATGAATTATCATACTCATTCATACATGCCAAAGTCATCATTCCTTATTACATAATACTCCTTCAGTCCTAAATATAATTACACTACAAAATGAGTATTATATTTAGGACCAGAGGAGTATCATAGACATGTTCATTACATACAACATCATAAGAATAACATAGTATAACAAAACATAATATAATACTTTTCTCAAATTCTCTCTCTTCTTTCTTGATTTTCCTCATGCATTCCTCTTCCTTTACACATCATACCTGCTTTGGTTAGTTAAGGGAGGGAGAAATTCAAGAGAAGGAGAAATTCGAGAGAATCTCAGTAGCAAATTTACTATACATGTATGCAAGATAAATGCAAGTATACGACTAATAAAACGCACAGTTTAGGGTAAGTGTGAGGGAACTTTGAGTATTTACAGTTTAGGGTAAGTGTGAGGGAACTTTGAGTATTTGCAATTTAGTCCCTCTTCCCCTTTTGCAATCAAGTCCTTAAATGCTTCTTCCTTGATTTCTAGATTTAAAATCGTACATAATCACAAAAACACTTTCTCTAACCAATTATTAATATTTCCTTGCAAAGAATTCCAGAATTAGGCATAAAAATCTATGAGAATCATGCTAGAATTAATAAAATATAAAGAAACATCACCTGTTTATGCGATTTTCTTTATAGAGCATCTCATTAGCATAAGCTAAAGGCTTTTTAGACCAATTAATATTTTGTACTAAAATTTTTGGCGCTTTTTGGGTTAGGAAATGAGAAGTCAAAAAATTCAAGAGGATATACTTTAACTCCTACAAGATGTCACTAATGTCTTCAAGCTAGGCATATTAGCAGAGCTTGTGAGTATTAGTGGTAACAGGAAGACAACACTACTTACGAATATATTAGTCGGGAAAGATATGGGATTACAAGGATTTAAAAGTTGTATTTTGCAAATACAATTTACAAAATGAAAATTTTAAATAATCTTTGTAGTCTTTCTAATTAATAATAGCTTGTTTGATATAAAATTATTGATTTTTACATGTTTTATTTATGTAAATTAGTATTAATCATATTCATATAATATAATTTTTTTTAAAAAAAAGAAAATACTTTTACGTGATAGTTATTGCAAAAGAATGGTTAACTAAATGTATCCTTGCATGATTGTTCTTTCACAATAATGGTCATGTAAAAGTACATTTACTTGACTATTTTTTTTTTATAATAACTGTCACGTAAAGGCCCTTTACGTGATAGTTTGGAACCGTCAGATATATTATCTAGAGAATATATGATGCGTCTATTGGTGATGGTTGTCAATTGTCAAGTATGATAAAAATTAATCGACATAGTAACAATTTTGTAGTAGTGTCTTTAACTCCTAAAGTTGTGCAATCTATGATTTGTGCTCAATATTGGTTTAGGAAGTCACTGCAATATCTTGTAAAAGAAGGGGATGATGATGTATAAAAGATAGATTTTGGTAAGATTTTACTGATACTTCATAAATTATAACTTTATAAGAATAATACTACATTTATTTTGATATATGAAGTTAACTTTGATCTTGTTATGTTAATGACTAGATTTGCAAAAACTTGCATTGGAGGTAATTATTGATTATCTTGTAGATGTAATATGGAACAAGTTGTAAAAGCTACAACTAATTTTACATATTAAGTTTTCTTTTTATTGATTTTTTCTTGTTTTAATTATAGGTAGTACTCAGGGAGCAAAATAGAAATTATTAAGTTTTTTGAACTTTTATTATGCTTTCTTTGGAGCAAGCAATATTAAACACTATTATTTAGTTTGCATGTTGATTAATGGGTTAATTGAATCTCAGTGGACTTGACTGTCTTACATTCTTCCTCCAATTAACATAGTATTCGAAGCTAGCTACTTGTGGATGCATTTTATATTGGAAAATGGCAAAAAAGACCCCTGAATATATGAAATTACAAAATGGATTCCTGAATTAACTTAATTGCCTCAGGAGACCAGGTCTTAAACTGAAATTATGAAATATTGAGGAAAAGACCAAAATGTCCTTCTCCTTCTCATATCCTCTTCCTTCTGAAATATAATGCTTGTATGCTTCCATCACTTTCTCTGTTTCTCATTTTGGTCCTGTGGCTAAGGATTCAACATAGCTGCCACCGTCTCCTCTTCCCCCTCCGAACACATCCATCTCAAAAGGACATAGAAGCATCACTGGCACATCACATACAGTTTCGATTCCAATGGTGATTTGGGTGTCGGTGGGCAGGCAAGGAAAGAAGGCTAGAAAGAAGAAGCATAAAAAAAAAATATTTCTTCAAGAGGGAAGATTAATGTAGAGAGGATAACTCATAGAGAGGTATTATTTTTTCTATGCATCTTAATTCATCCTTCCTCTGTTCCGATATTGTGTGGGTTTTAGATTTGATAATCTTACCATGTCATATCAATTTAATATCTAGGGGACTCATGACTTTGCCAAAGAACAAATGATAATAAGAAAGAAAGCCTTTTCAATAATAAAGGAAGTTTTTTAGAGGCATGACACCACAACTTTGGATATTATATGTTGAGTCGATACTAGTATTGGAACTTCCCCCCTCATATCTAGTGATAAGAATGAAAACTTTTGCCCATGGATTGATGATTTGTCACTAGATCAAAATATTTCCAATAGGTGTGTCAAGTTTGAACAAATTGAGATGTTTGCATCTGTCAAGATAAAAGACCTGTCAATAGAAAGAACATTATATGTTTGCATCTGTCAAGTTTGAAAAGATCTGTCAAGAGAAGTTAATTATAATCACTAAAGTTAAGTTGTTATTTCCAATACTTAACTTGTTCTTTCAAATATGGAAGTTGTTATTTCTAACTGTGGAGTTGTTATTTGCAAAACTAATGAACTTATTCTTTCCAACAGTTAACTTTTATTCGTAGAAGTGAACTTGTTATTTCCAAGTGCAAAGTTATTATTTTGAATGCCTAAATTGTTAAATTGTAATTTCCAATATTGTACTTAACTCGTTTGTTCCAAAACTAAACTTGTTATTTATAGAGTTTGGTTATGTAGTTTTGTTCATTATGGCTATGTGGTTAACAGTTCTTCCCTATGAATATTGCAAAAAAGAGTTGTCAAACACATACTAGTTTTTTGTTATCATTGATAACATTGTTTTTATTTCCCATCAAGTGTTGTAACTACAGACTATGTGCATATGATGTCCCATGTGATATGCTGTGACCATGACTGCCAAGGAGAACATGAACATCAACAAAATGACATGCATGAGAAATTTGGAAGATAAGAAGTCATCATCTGCATAGAACAGAGAAGCATCATCCATTACACCAGCAAAAAGATCATCTTCATCATCTTAGTGGCCACCATTATTTTTTTGTTGAGACCCTTGCGGTGATTGAACAAGAAAGTGAAAAATTCCCACGTTCAAACTTGATTATATGTAATATCCTTTTGGGAGAGAGAAGAATATTCTGTTTGTATTACAAAAATAGTTGTTATCATAGCCATACTTGTTTTTCGTTATTAGCAATAAGAATGTTGTTATTTTTAATGTAACTATTGTTATAGCCTGTGATTTGATTTCTAATGAAATCAAGTTCCATAAAAAGTTTCTATTATTTCCACATTTTACTGCTAAAATATAACAAGTTTGGTAAGCGAAATAATAATTCTATGATTAGGTTTCTATAAAATTAAGTTTCATGAAAAGCTGTCATGATTTTCACATTTCACTGTCAAATGATAAAAGTGGTAAGCCAAATAATAAGTTTGGTAAGTGAAATTACAATTCTGTAATTGAGTTTCTATAAAATTAAGTTTCATGAAAAGCTATTATTATTAGGGGTGTTCAAGGCCGGCCCGTCCCAGTCAGCCCGTTCCGGTCTCGGTCTTATTGGGACGGGACGAATCCATCCCAAAATTTTTCGGGACAGGACAAATCGGGACGATTAGATTTGAGACTGTTTTTAATTTTTTTTTAATTTTAAGCGAAATAAAAATTTCTTTTTAATTTTTTAATTTTTTATCCTATTTATATAATATCATTTTTTTCATATTTTTTTAAGATTTGAGACTATTGTATGGAACTATGGATATATTTATTTAGAGCTTTTATATTTGTCAATGATTTGAGATTATTGATGATTAGAATTTTTGGCAAGTTTTTATTGTGTTAAAAGCTTTTGTTTAGAGTTTTTAATGACTATTATATGTAATATTTTGAGCTTTTGTTTAAAAGTGCCCAAACAAATAAAAAAGAAAATAAAAAGATGTTTTTATAAGGTTTAAGCCAAAAAAATATAATTAAAAAATCAGATTTTTTTAAAAAAATAAAAAAATAACAAAAAATAAAAAAAAACTTCGGGACGTCCCGGTCCCGTCCCGGATCTGTCTCGTCCCGACCGGGACCGGGATAATCCTGGGATGGGCCGGGACACGGGACAGATTTTCTGTCCCGTACTGTTCATTGGGACGGAACCAGGACAGGCCTGTCCCGGTCCTGATCCGTCCCGTGAACAGCCCTAATTATTATTTTCACATTTTACTGTCAAATGACAAGAGTGGTAAGCCAAATAACAAGTTTGGTAAGCAAAATAATAAGTCCATGATTGGGTTTATAATAAAACTAAGTTTTATGAAAAGTTTTTATTATTTCCGCATTTCATTGCCAAATGACAAGAGTGGTAAGCCAAATAACAAGTTTGGTAAGTGAAATAACAATTTTGTGATTGGGTTTCTTATAAAATTAAGTTTTATGAGAAGTTTCTATTATTTCCACATTTCACTGCTAAATGACAACAGTTGTAAGCCAAATAACAAGTTTGGTAAGCAAAATAACAATTCTGTGACTGAGTTTCTCATGAAATTAAGTTTTATGAAAAGTTTACATTATTTTTGCATTTCACTTCTAAATGACAAGAGTGGTAAGCCAAATAATAAGTTTGGTAAGCAAAATAACAATTTTGTGATTGAGTTTCTCATAAAATTAAGTTTCATAGAAAGTTGCTATTATTTCCATATTTTATTGCCAAATAACAAGAGTGGTAAGCCAAATAACAAGTTTGGTAAGCAAAATTACAAGTCTGTGACTGGGGTTCTCATTGACTTCAGAACATAAAATAGATTTGCATTGTTACCATTTAGAACTAATAAATATAAAATATTAACATTGCTTTGCCCATAAACAAAAAACCAACATTTCCAGATCGTTATATCATGTTGCTGCCATCATAGTAACAAGTCTACAGTTACAACACTATTAAGCAAAATTATAACAATGGTGAGCCAATAACAAAAAACTAGAGGTGTTTTGACAGCAACCAATTTTTACAAGATTCAGTGACAAGTGCATCTCAAACTAGTTGCAACCTCTTGGAGAAAAAAAGGTAACGGGAAAATAGGCATGGCATGTAGGATGCATGGAGATATAACTACAGGGGAATGGCTTGCTAGGCAGCTTCTTCAATTTCAACCTTTAAAGTCTTGTTGTCAAGCTTATATGCTTTAGATGAAAAGTTTGGATGAAAATGCAAATGCAAGAAAGATGGCAGAATTACCTAGAGCCATGCACATCGCAGGAACAAGCTTAAATTAACCCAACTAAACCCCCCACTTTTTGGTAATAAACCATTGAAGCAAATAGATGAAGCCACTAAAACCGTCACTATAATAAAATCATCATACTTGTTCCTATCATGAGCTTAGAGAAGATATGGTGTGTTGGGCAATTATTATAGAACCAAAGGAAAAAGAAGGACGAAGAGAGGGAGTTGAAGAAAAGAAGGAAAGGGAAAAAGATGGGAGAGAGGAAGAAAGAGAAAAAAGAAGTTATTTTGGTCTTTTTTATCATCATTATATATTTGCAATTTAAAACCCAGTCTCCTAAGGCAATTAAGTTAATTCAGAAACCCATTTTATAATTTCATATATTTAGGGGTCTTTTTTGCTATTTTTCCTTTTATATTCCCATTTAAGCTTGTGCTGTACAAGTTGTTTTGTCAAATTACTTACATGGTACATTTTTATTAAGAAAAAGATTAAGTTGCATCTAGCACCTTAAAATATTTTTTCAGATGCATCCAACATCCTGAAGAATTTTGTGGTGCATCCAACATCTTAAAATATGTTTTAGATACATTCAGCACCCTGAAATATTTTTTTTTTCTTTGATGTTGAATACACTGAATAATATTTTTGGGTGTTGGACACACCTAAAAAATATACTTTGAGGTACTGGATGCAACTAAAAATACTTCACGATGTTTGACACATCCAAGAAAAAAAATATTTCCAAGTGTTGGATGCATCATAAAATATTTGAAAGTATTAAATACATTCAAGAAAATATGTCAAAATGCTAGATGCTCCTTAACCTTAAAAAAATTATTCAACTCTAATAAATTCTGTGTACAAACTTTTTTTGTATGCAAAGCTGTCTTCCTCTTTATAATTCTCTTTATTTTTAAACTGAATTGAAATAACACGGTTAATCTGGTTGGATTATTTAATATGTTTGTCTTGAAAATAGATAATATTCAAGTTATTTGGTTTTTTCAGTTAAAACCAAATGCTCAACTCAATTAGTTTCCCAAAAAAAAAATATTCAATTGGAAAAAAAAATAAAATGAAACGCACAAATTCTAAAGCCAAGGTAACAAAACAAGAATTAGATTAGGGGGTGTTTAGATGACATGAAAAATGTTTTTAAAAAGTACTTTTTTGTAAATTGAGATAAACTCCTTCATGCCGTATATTATAAAATCATTTTTGAAACCAATTTCATCTAAACATCCCCTTTCATCTCAAAACATACTATGCGGGGGGAAAAGGATAAGAAAGGGTTGAAAAGGATAAACAAGAAATTCGAAGATTCATTCAAACTTTGGAAGGTAAGAAATTTAAGGCGGAGGGATGAGGGACTCCCTACAAGGCATTAATGTTATGTTTCCAATCTTGTGGAGGAAGGGGAAACGGAAGAACCGATGAGGCTGAAAGTGACGTTATGACCGGGAAAGATTATACGTTCTCACACCTATGAGAGCAAGCACAACCCCACAATTTACGGAGATTCAGAATTGGGCTTCTTTTATTTTCCCTCGTTGGTCTTTGTAAAGTCTTTCATTTGACTTCCCTAGACTTCCTGATTTCTTTATTGACTTCGCTGTGAGTTTCTCATTGGGCCTGATTCGTTTGTGATTCTGCAAGCTTTTGTCCTGAATTCGTTATTTTCTGTTTTTGCGACTTTGAATTTTCTCGTAAATTCTTTGGTTCGCTCTTTGAAATTTTGTTGAATATTCGTTTTGAAGGGGAAGCGGTGCTTGAAGTCTGGGGAAATGGGTTTGATATCTGGGCTCTTTTTCGGGATAGCACTCGGCATCGCTTTGATGTATGGATGGCAACATGTGATGAAGTACCGAAGCGCTAAGCGGATTGCGAAGGTATGATGAGTTGTTCCCGTTTCCCTCGTACGCGAATTTTTAATAGACTATTTTACTCTTTTTCCTGCTAAAACACTTTTTGCGTGAGATATATGCTGGACAGTGTTAAATGAGTGAATGAATTGATATATAATATGCATTCATTCGGCAATTGGATTTGCTAAACAGTTTGAGACGATGCTGTGTCAAATAAAGAAAATTGCTGTTCCTGGGTAAAATGCAGAAGCCCCCTCATCACAGAGCAATACATCTATTTTTTCTTTTTTTGAATTAATTAAAGGGGTGGGCACTAACCTTTACAGAGCGAGGTTGAAGCTTACATCTATCTGAATTGGTTCCTTGGAACTTATTTTCAGCTGAATTACGGTTACCAACTTTCTTCTTTTCAGGGAAGGTCGCTGTTGTGGGAAATCCAGTCCTTGGTTTTAAGCCTCTAAGAAACTCTTCTCTACACCCTACACTATTTTTATGTCAATAACTCAGTGAAAGGTTTTAGTAACGGAAGTGTAATTGTGCACTTGACCATGGGCATTATCATTTCAATTGTAATCCTTTTACTAGATAATACTTAGCTTCACTGGTTAATTCCAGAAATAATGTCATGGAGTTTTTCTATGTAGCTACTTACAATAGCTCAAATGAGACTGATGAGAAAGTTGTTGGTCAACTAAATAAATTTTTCTTGTTGAAATCAATCTTCCTCATTTTTGGATAAGAAAAGTTGCATCCAACATGTTTAATCAAAACTATTCTTTCTTGAGTGATCACGTTTAAAGGTTGAGTGGTCTTTAGAGAAGACTCTACAATAGGTAACATTGAGGTTATGGAGCATAACAACTCATATTTCTAAGCATTGATGCTCCTCAATTTTATTTAACTGCATACTGCACACATTTACATTTAGATTTCCATTGTTTGGTTTCTCCGTGCTAAATGACTTGAAAATTGACCAAAACGAAGTAGGATTGATCAAAAGACCTTAATTTGGTTGATGCCTAGCATTGCTTGAGCTTGATTGAGAAAGTCTTAATACTCAGGATCAAGGACTATAAGTTACTGGATGCTTGCAAATTGTATATAATGTTCTTGCTGAGATATTCTGGTGTGATAAATTTAAGTCATTCTAGGTTGCTTGATTTATGGTTTGCGGGGTATAGGACAATGGAATATAGTTGAAACGAAGGCTTCCTATGGGTTAAAGAAGGGGAAAGTGATAGGGAAGGCAGAGGAAAAATGCTAAGCAGTTCTGAATTGTAGTGCCCATTAAGAAATATATAACCTGCACTTATGAGGAGAAGCAAAGAAGGAGAGAAGGTTGAACATTTAGCTTGCAAGCTGTATACAAATTTTCATGAACTCCAAATACAATATATTATTTATATGACAATATCATAAAAATGCATGCATGTGTACGTGTATCGTATTCTCATACAGAGTCGCCTACAAACACTGTCTCATGGTTCCTTTATCTATTTTTGGTCCTCCATTAAGGTAACCTGAAGAAAATTTTTGGATTGTCAGCAACCTTGGTTGTTGGTCTTACTTCGTAAACCAAAAGGTGTTTCTGGTTTTGAAGTGATCATTTTTCATGGTTTTATAGATTATGAGTGTGTGATGGCTAGTAACCCTTTCAAAACTGTACAGTGGTCTGTTACATGAATATAGTATGACTGAGAAAATTTTAAACCGTCAATCTTTGCTAGGGGAACAATGTCGAGTGCAGTTGTTCTCTGTAGGATGACTTGCCATCGAATCAACATTGTGTTTGTTCATATTATCAGCCGTTCGCTTTTATCCCAAAGTAACCTGATTTCTCTTGGACTTTAATTAAGTCTGAATCCTGTTATCCAGATTCCATACTGATTTAATCACATGCATTAATTGAGGCAACATGATTTAGAAGGATTTGTATGATGATGAATATAATGGCATTGACGAGGATATCTTATCGAGCTTCTTGAATTAGTTTACATTTTAGATTTTTTCAATCTGTTGAAAAACAAATTCTCTTGTTTTAACGGCTGGTATTTATTCTTTTGCACAGGCAGTTGATATCAAACTCCTCGGATCCCTTGACAGAGATGATATAAGAAAAATCTGCGGTGATAATTCTCCTGAGTGGATATCTTTTCCTGTGTATGAACAGGTGGGAATTTCCTTCTAATAGTTTAGCTTTCAAATGAGGTGATAAATATCATGTCCCTATAGTTCCAAGGTGATAAGAGATGCCAATTCAGACTTATATTAGGAAAAGGAAACAATAGAAAATTAATGAGTTTATTTAATCAGTCTTTTTTTTAATTGTTTAATTTATCTTGAATATTTAAATTTTTTTACCCTTGTTTATCTTGAATCAAATATTTAAATATTTGATAAGAGATATTAGGAATCAACTAAGAATCCATATTGTTGTGGCCAGGATCCTGTAGATTTTAGAGATTATTTCTAGATTTTATTTAATTACTTTAATGCAGTCTCCGTTTATAAGCAGACCAACCTCCCTGAAGCTAGTTAGTCATGACTAATATATTTGCTCAATTCCTTTAGAGATTCTCGTAAGTTTTTGACTAGTGAGGAGGAGTTAAGCAAGATACTTGCCCCCCCTTTCTTATTAGATTTTCCTTCCCTTTATTTTCTCTAAACCGTTAGTGCTTTAGGAATGAGGATGATAAATGGGTATACTGTCAAATATTTATTGACATTTGGTTAGGATCGATTAACTTTGTTGAGCATATGAGCTTGTTTGAGAGTATTGAAGAGTTTGATGGGGTTGAGAGAATTCTTGCTCCATCTTTTGGGAATTGAATGCAAAGGGGGATGTTGACATACTTCCCACTTTTTTGAAGTTACTATTTCATTCATGGAGTGTGATGGATTTGAATGGTGAATCATCTGGTATTGTCCTTATTTATATTTGTAGATTATAGAATGATATGGAAAATAATTCCTTGTATTTCATTGATCAGAATATGCACATATATATACAAGTGAGAGGAGCCTTTGCATTAATGGCTCATTATGATAATATCATATCATATCAAACCCTAATCATAATTACATAATATTTACATAATATCATTTCTCTACACTCCCCCTCAAGTTGGAGCATAGATGTTAATCATGCCCAACTTGTCACACAGGTAGTCAATACAAGTCCCATTCAGAGCTTTGGTCAAAAGATTACCTAATTGATCACTAGAGTGCACATATCCAGTAGAGATGAAGTTTTCTTTAAGCTTGTCTCGGATAAAGTGACAATCGATCTCAATATGTTTGGTACGTTCATGGAACACAGAATTAGAGGCTATATGTTGGGCAGCCTTATTGTTACACCACAACTTCGCTGGCAAAGTGGTTTTGAGACCAATTTCTTTCAGTAACTGATATATCCAGACTATCTCACATACAGACTGTGCCATAGCCTGGTATTCTGCCTCTACGCTCGATCGGGATACCACGTTTTGTTTCTTGCTTTTCCAGGATACCAAATTCCTGTCCACAAAGACACAGTATCTTGTAGTAGATTGTCTCGTGGCCTTCGATCCACCATGATCTGCATCACAGAAGCACTCAATGTTTGTATGACCATGATTTTTGTACAATATCCCGCGACCTGGACATCCCTTCAAATAATGCAACATGTGCTCCAGGGCTTCCCACTATCTGACAGTTGGGGATGCCATGAACTGGCTTAGTACACTGACTGAATAAGTAATATTTGGACGAGTTACAGTGAGATAGTTTACCTTGCCAATCATTCTCCTGTACCTCTCAGGATTCTCAAATGGTTTGTTTTTTTGAGCCTCAAACATCCGTTTCTCATCATCAAGAGAGTCATCAAGCGGTATGCTCCCATCAGCATCAAGGAGTGGGTTGTGAACCATAGGAAAATTAGTCGGCGCTGCTCCCAACTTTCCAGTTTCCTTCAGTAGATCAAGAACATATTTGCGCTGTGTCAGTAATATGCCTTTCTTGCTTCTCATAACTTCAATACCTAGAAAGTATGTCATAGAGCCTAGATCCTTCATCTAAAAGTGGGAATTAAGAAAGGACTTGAGGGATGAGATGCTTGAACTATTACTGCCTGTAATCACAATGTCATCTACATACACCACCAAGAGAATCATGCCAGCTAATGTTCTTTGATAAAATACAAAATGATCGCACTTGCTTTGGCTCATGCCAAATTTCTGTACAATAGTACTGAACCGGTCAAACCATGCACGAGGACTTTGCTTCAAACCATACAAGGACCTCTTAAGGCGACATACTTTCCCACGCTCTCCCTGAGCAACAAAATCAGGTGGTTGCTCCATATAGACTTCTTCATGGAAATCACCATGCAAGAAGGCATTTTTAATGTCTAATTGATGCAGATCCCAATCATAAGTAGCAGCCAGAGAGATGAATAGACGAACAGATGAGAGCTTAGCAACAGGAGAAAAGGTTTTGAAATAGTCAATACCATAGGTTTGTGCATAACCTTTAGCCACAAGGCGAGCCTTAAGGCGGTCAAGTGGGTCGTCAGCCTTAGTTTTCGAGGTTAACACCTATTTATATGCAATGGCCTTTTTGCCTACCGGTAAATCTACCAGGGTCCATGTACCAGCCCGGTCAAGGGCCGCCATCTCCTCTTCCATAGCAGCACGCCAACCCGAGTGGGCCAAGGCTTCCCGAGTAGTTTTGGGCATAGAGATAGTATCTAGTGAAGCAACAAAGGAACTGGACACAGGAGACAAGTGGTCATAGGAAACAAAAGAGGAAATAGGATGGGCACAGGTATGTTTACCTTTGCGAAGGGCAATGGGTAAATCAAGAGAGGCATCCAGGTCTGGAACAGGAGGTGTCTCAAGGTTAGGGTCAGAGCTAGGTTCAGTGTTGCTCAACTCAGGATCCAATGGCAAAGCGGATAAGGGAGGAATAGAAGCTGGCATGGCGATAGTGATCTCCTTTAACTGTCGTGTATAAACACGATCAAGTGGCTGAACGGGTGCGTGAGCAGGTGCTTGAGACGACGGTGATGATGAAGTGACAGAGTGTATTAGAATGTCATCCTCCTCCGTAGGTGGAGCAAGTGTGGAAGAACAAGAGAAATATGGTGTGGACTCCTGAAAGGTGACATCTGCAGATATTAAGTAACGATTAAGAGTAGGTGAAAAACAGCAATAACCTTTTTGGACCCGGGAATATCCAAGGAAGACACATTTAAGAGACTTGGGGTTTAACTTCGAAATAGATGGACGTACATCCCGCACAAAACAGACACACCCAAATATTTTAGGATCAATAGGGGACAAAGGCTTAGGAGGAAAGAGGGTAGTATAAGGAGAGTTACCATCAAGAACAGAGGAAGGCATCCGATTAATAAGAAAGCACGCAGTAGAGACCGCGTCAGCCCAAAATGGTTTGGGAACCTTCATTTGAAACAAAAGTGCACATGTTACTTCAAGTAGGTGGCGATTTTTTCTTTCTACAACACCATTTTGAGCTGGTGTATCAACACAAGATGACTGATGAAGTATACCATTTTGAAGCATGTAAGATTAGAACGAAGTAGAGAGATATTCTTTAGCATTATCACTTCGTAAGGTGCGAATAGGAACATTAAACTGAGTTTTAATCTCAGCACAAAAGGGACAAAAATGGGAAAACAATTCAGAACGATGTTTCATTAAATATAACCAAGTTGTTCGGGAATAATCATCAACAAATGTAATAAAGTATTTAAAACCTGCTTTGGACTCTATAGGATAAGGACCCCAAACATCAGAATGAACTAACTCAAAAGGGGATGAAACCCGTTTATTGACACGAGACATTAAGGGAAGATGATGATGTTTGGCAAACTGACATGACTCGCAATCTAAAGACAACAAATGCTGAAATTGAGGATAAACTCTCTTAAGGGAAGATAAAGACAAACGACCCAATCGATAATAAACTTCAAAGGGAGAATGACTGCTAGTGCAAGCCATCACATGAGACACCCGGTCATCCAGGATATAGTGCCCGCCAGATTCATAACCCCTACGAATAATCCGCTTCGACAAAAGATCCTGTATCAAGCAATGAGCAGGAAAAAGTGAGACCCAACAGTTTAGTTGACGGGTAAGTTTACTGGGAGTTTAAGTTTAGGGACATTCAGCACAGATGACAAACGGATAGAAGGTGTGGGATTAACTGTGCCAGAACCAAGGACTTGAGACTGAGAACCATCAGTGATAGAAACACTTGACGGATTGGCAAAAGAATTATAAGAGGAGAAGAGATGACGGTTACCTGTCATATGATCAGTAGCCCCGGAATCTATGATCCACTTTGAGGAAGAAGAAACAAAGGCAGTAGCATTATTACTTGTTGTAGCAGCGGCACTCACAGGTGGCGTAGCAGATTTCAACTAGGCATCTCAGCGGCAGAAATCGTGACTGTGTCACTGGCATGTGTAGCCATGTGGGCAAAGTTATTGCGTTGTTGTTTATTCTGAAGTTTACGACAAGTGCGTTTTGTATGCCTCGGTTCTTTGCAGTAATAACACACCACCCTACTAGAGTCAGAAGGGGCTCCACCTTGCTTTGAACCACCACGGGTATGCCCCGGAAATTATGCTTACAGCCATGCACATTGAGGAGAAGAACCAGGCTATCAAATGAGCAAGGGAGACTAGGGCAGCCAAGACGCAGCGTTTCGCTAGTGGGCCTAAGGTGGATTCGGCCCAGTCTCTATATCACAGAACTACCCAGACACTTGAGCCTCACCGAAACTATGCTTCTACAATTGTAAGTGTAAGCCCATCAACAAAGGGGATTCGCAAACACAAACATGAGGACTGATTTCAAGGTAGCGGACTCAAAGGTGGGGAGTTCATCGTCAACTGGGTTTTCGGCCAAGCAAGGATGGCGTTCACACAGATTACCAGATATTGAGCTTAATCAACGAAGAGAGCAAGGCTTATGTTTCAAGTGTGCAGATAAGTACAGCCCTAACCACGTCTATAAGAACAAAAACCTGCAAGTCATGATTCTGGAGAGGGAAGATGAGAGGGAAGCCAACGAGGGAGAGAGGGACCGAGAAGGAGATGACATATTGGAGGGCAATGAGCACCCGATTCAAATGGAATTGTCCTTGAACTCCATCGCAGGCTTCAGAGACACGCACATGATGAAGGTTCGCGGAGAGATTAAAGTGTGGGCAGTCGTGCTTCTCATTGATCGTGGTGCGACACACAACTTTGTGTCAGAGGAATTGCAACGCCATTTGGATTTGCCATCGGACGAGATAGCCGAGTATAGATATCATTCAAACTCTCTACCCTTTCCCTCTAAGTGGAGTAGATGCTATGTTGGGTATGGAATGGCTCAAATCATTGGGAGAAGTTAAGGTGAATTGGAGTCAGTTGACCATGAAAATTGGTAAGAAACTAGAACATGTCTATTTCTTCAGGGACTTGACCAAAGATCTCAGAGTAGCTTGGGTACTTACCAACGGAATGGCTTGGTCAATGAGGGAAGTGAAGTTGTTGGTTTAATGCTGGCAATCCAAAAGTTACTAGATGAGCACCCAGAGGTCTGACGTGCTCTTGACGGACTACCACCCCATCGATCACATGACCATGCTATTGTGACCAAACCAGGAGAGCAACCACCAAACATTCGACCTTACCGGTACCCTCACCTACAGAAGAACGAAATAGAGAAAGTGGTACAGGAAATGTTGCAAAGTGGAATTATTCAACCAAGTAACAGCCCTTATTCCAGCCTAGTGTTGTTGGTTAAGAAGAAGGATGGAAGTTGGAGGTTCTGTGTTGATTATCGGGCCCTAAACCGAATCACTGTACCAGATAAATTTCCCATTCCTACCATAGATGAGCTGCTTGATGAGTTGAAAGGGGCCACTGTCTTCTCCAAGTTAGACCTTAAATCAGGATACCATCAAATCAGAATTAAAGTCAGAGATGAGTACAAGACAGCTTTTCGAACCCATGAGGGCCATTATGAATTCAAAGTCATGCCATTTGGACTGACTAATGCCCCGTCTACCTTTCAGTTACTTATGAAATAGGTATTCCGCCAATACTTGCATAAATTTGTGCTTGTGTTTTTTGATGATATACTTATAGATAGCAGTGACCTAACCTCTCATTTGAAGCACTTGAGCATTGTGCTAACTTGTTTGAAAGAGAACCAGTTGGTTATTAATTTGAAGAAGTGCAGTTTTGCTCAACCCAGAATTGAGTATCTCGGTCACATCATCTCCCAAGAGGGAGTTCAGGCAGATTCAGCAAAAATAGAAAGCATGTTGCAATGGCCTAAGCCTAAGCATGTGAAATCTTTGAGGGGTTTCCTAGGGTTTACTGGATACTATCATCGATTTGTTAAAGACTATAGCAAAATAGCAAGTCCACTCACTGATTTGCTAAAGAAGGATGCCTTTAAATGGACCGCGGATGTAGAAAAGGCATTTGAACAGCTCAAAACAGCCATGACTACGCTTTCGGTGCTGGTTATGCTGGATTTTTTTTCTTCCGTTTGAGTTGGAAACCGATGCTTCTAGGATTGGTGTGGGTGTTGTTTTAATGCAATGTGGTAGACTGGTGGCTTACTTCAGCCAAAAACTCTCTAATCCAACTCAGCAAGGTTCAGTATATGAAAGAGAGCTCATGGCCATAGTTATGACAGTTAAAAAATGGCGGCATTATTTATGGGGGCAGAAGTTCGTCATTAGGACGGATCAGAAAGTGTTGAAGTATCTATTGGACCAGCGAATAGTAGATGAAAACCAACAGAAGTGGGTCTCCAAATTAATGGGGTTCAAGTTTGAGATCACTTATAAACTTGGGAAAGAGAACCGTGCAGCTGATGCCCTGTCTAGGTAGGAGGAAGTGATGGAGTTAAAGGGATTCTCATCGTGGCAGCACGATGAAATTGAAGATTGGGAAAGGGAAGTTCAATTTGACCCGAAACTCAGTCAAATTATACAGCAGATACTGATCAAACCTGCCTATATAAAAGGGCACAGTATAGAAAAGGGGTGTTTGCTCTACAAAGGGTGACTGGTTTTGCCTAGAATTTCATCGCGAATACCATTACTGCTTAAAGAATATCATGACTCACCCATAGGTGGGCATGCTGGCTACTTGCGCACTTATAAACGCTTAGCCAATGTGGTATATTGGGAGGGAATGAAGAGCATAATGCAAAGTACGTGGCGCAATGCGATATATGCCAGAGGAACAAATATCAAGCTCTTTATTCGGCTGGGTTACTTCAGCCTTTGCCTATTCCTCAACAAATATGGGAAGATATAAGCATGGATTTCATCACCGGGCTTCCTAAATCCAAGCGGTATGACACCATACTAGTGGTTGTTGACAGATTTACCAAATACGCACATTTTCCACTGCTGTCTCACCCATTTACGGCCAAGGATGTTGCTGAAGTATTTGTGCATGAGGTTGTAAGGCTACATGGTTTCCCTAAGACCATTGTTTAGGATAGGGACAAGGTCTTTATTAGCCAATTTTGGAAGGAGCTGTTCAAACAGGTTGGTACCCAACTATGCCTTAGCTCCACTTATCATCTGGAATTCGATGGCCAAACGGAAGTCATGAATAGGGGCTTGGAAACTTATTTACGCTGCTTCACTAGTGACAAGCCTAGTCACTGGGCTCAGTGGTCATCCTGGGCTGAATATTGCTATAATACCTCTCATCATAGTGCTGCCAACATGACTCTGTTCAAAGCTGTCTATGGGAGAGATCCTCCTATCTTTCTCAAATTACAAAGTGAACTTTCCGCTATTGAAGAAGTGAACAAACAGCTTGCTGCTCGGAATGCTGTCATTTCTCTTTTGAGAGAAAACTTAGCCTGAGCCCAACAAAAGATGGAGGAATATGTAGACAAGCATTGAAGGGACATTCAATTTGAAGTGGGAGATAAGGTTTATGTTAAGATCCAACCTTATCGGTTGCGCACATTAGCCAGAAGGATCAATGAAAAGCTCAGTCCACGTTATTGTGGCCCCTTTAAGATCATTGAGAAGGTGGGTCTAGGAGCTTACTGGCTGGAACTTCCCCCCTCCACTTGCATTCACCCTGTTTTTCATGTCTCCAAGCTCAAGAAATCAGTCCCTGCTTTTGTTGTGACAGCCACAATCCCTGCTGCCATCTCTGCAGAGTTAGAACTGTAGGTACAACCTGAAGACATCCGCAAAGTTCGCAAGTTACTCAATAGGCAAGTAGAGGCGTTGGTAAAGTGGAAGGATATGCACGAGTTCGAGAATTCATAGGAAGCTGTTGATATGCTTCACAAACAATTCCCCGCCTTTCCCCTGAGGACAAGGTGAAACTTTTAGGGGCAGGTAATGATGTGTTTACTTTCGCTACTCACACATACAAAAGGAAGCCTAAGGAGACACATGAAAGTAGTAAGATGCCTTTTGTTGATTCAGAAAGTTGACCTAGGAGTTGTTACTGTTTTGACGAAAGTTTAGAGTTGCTGTTAGCTGTTCTTTTAGACTATTTTGGCGAACTATGTAATGCACTCTTGTAATACTTAGAGACATGTTGTCCCTGTTTTTGGACGACTATGGCTTATTTGTTTTTTTTGAGAGAGAGGGAGTGCACTGGCTGCTCGAAAGCCAGAGATGTGTGACTGGTTTGAGGCCTCATTTTGACATTGTAAAACCCTTCCTATCGTAAGGGAGAGGTTCTTGAATATTAATCATAGTTCTTGAGTATTTTTTTCCTCTTTTTTTTTCTATGAGCCGTATCAGTCTTCATCTTTCGGCATTTCCTCTCCAGTTGGCGAAGAGGTGTTCATCCTTCCCAACTTGCTTGTGAAGCCTTTCAAACTTTCACGTTGATAGAGTTTGGTTAGCAGATCTACAAGTCTTGAAAAACTTAGCAACGCCAATCCTCTTTCTTGATGCCAAGTCTTGAAAAACACAGCCATGATTATCAAATGTAACAAGGCAGCAAAGATGGTCAGTGACCTGTTTTATTGACATCAAGCTGCATTCAATGTCAGGGACATACAAGACATCCTTCAAAATGATGTTGGGGTTAATAATAACAATTCTAGAGCCTTTTACCTTTGCAAACTGTGCATTAGCAACTCTCACGGTGTTGTGGGTGGAATAATCACTGAATTCAGAATATAATTCCCTAAAGCCAGTAATATGATGGGTTGCGCCAGAATCTATAATCCAGAAATTTTTAGTAGTAGTCATGCTGTGAAAAAAATGAGTTAAGACAGTACTTGTATGAGCAAGGGTGACAGAAGGGGTAGACGGCTCACTGTCAGTAGTAGAGGATAGGTGCCTTGTTCAAAGTATGCGCAATAACATCAACTCATCATAACTAAAGGCATTGTCTACAGTAGATGTGCCACCTACCATCATTCCCTTGTTGTCAGGTTTGCCCTTTTGCTTCTTGTTGGGTGTCGCTTAACTTGAAACAAGGCTGCTGTGTTTTCAGTGACAAAGTATGTAGCTTTGGCTGAATCCTAGATTTCTTTGGCTGTGGTGGCGAGAAGATGGTTTTCACCTATATTAGCAGTCATAGGGTTAACAAGCCATGCCATTACTAGGTTGTTTTTTGCATGCCATGGAGCAAATTGAGAGTTAGAGGAAGCTGGTGGAGATTCAGTGAGATATTTCTCCTTATTGCAACCCCAAACAAACATCAAAGCATCGCGGGACCATTGTAAATAGTTATTCCCATTTAGACGATAGGTAACCGGAAAAGCATCAGTGGTTGGAGAGGGTAGAATTAGGGATGGTGCCCCTTGGTATTAGCAGCAAAAACGTGCAGCTGTAGGAGGGCAAGCTTGAATGCCATTTAGGGTAGAGTTTGATCACAGCTCTAATACCATGAAATATTTCTGAATAATATGCTGTATGTTACTGAATAATAGCTTTACGTGATATATAGGAGAAGGGAGAATAGTTTGAGTTAATGCAGATAATCCTAATTAATGTAGATCTGATTCTGCTTCCTAAATTATTCCTAAAATCATGGAGAGAATATGGGATAATGATCAGATTTTATCTTAATCTGACCGATACATGATTTGCGCCTAAGTGACCCTAGAGAATTAGGTTAAGCCTTAGCTACTGGGCCTTAGGCGGCTGACCCACATTCCCCCACTAAGTTAATGTTTATATTGCCACTCCTTATTTATGACTCATGAGTTATAACGCTACTTAGGCACACCTGCAAAGTTGAATGCTAGAAACCCTATTATTTGTTTCTGTGCTTCAACGCAGAGTTCTTTATTTGTGTATGACCTTTTTCATGGGCTTTTTTAGGTTAAATGGCTAAACAAGCTGCTCAGCAAACTGTGGCCATCTGTGGCAGAAGTGAGTATAACTGTGCCTCATTATATGCTTGAATAATAATTTCCCGCTGTGGAGTATCATTTGTTGATTTTTGCCCAGACTTTGTGCTCTGGTTAGAATTTGATATGCTCACATTTCTGATGTTGGGCATGGAATTTTGCTGATTATATATGACCTCTAATGAACAATGGATTTTTTATTGACTATGATGTTTGAGAATATTGCTTGTAACATCTCATTTGTGTTATGACTGGAAAGCTTTCATGTGTTTAATGATGACTCTGGCTCTAGCAGTAGCTAATAGTAATATAAAATGACAATTGTTCTGACAATATAATTGACATAGTTCATGGTACATCTTGTAGGTATATCGTTCTATCTAAAAGTGCAATGCATCTAATCCTAAGAGTAGGGAGGATCTCAAGGTTATCTGAATAATACTTCATTCACACCAACCAAATAATCTGACAATCCTGTATAAGTTTAACTTAACGCATATATCAGCAAACACAACAATAACTATCAATAACTAACATCTGCAGTTATTTAGGATAATCCTTAGTTATGACATTTCTAATATGTCCAAGTGTCCTACTGCCACAGTAGTCTGTCGTTTTGCTTTATTGTTACATTTCTGCCACCTGATTGACTTATTCTGCCTGGTTCCCACATTTCCTTCTTTTATGAACAAGGGACCCTGGAATGCTACCAGCATGTAGTGGCTAGGGATTAGGAAGATGCTTGCTAAAATATTTCTTTTTCTTTGCTTTTTCTGTGTTCTCCTCTATGGAGGACTTATGATCTTGTTTTATTTTCTTAATTTATCAAACTATGAATTAATGTTTTTGATCAGATTGAATCAAATTTTTTGAATTTTGGGAGATGCTGAAATTGGGATCTTTCAATGGGAAGCTGAAATCTGACTACCTATACTGGACATGACTACCTCTATTGTCATTTATATATCATGCTTTATACTGTGACAAAGTTTGTATATGATAATTGAATATTAGAAGCGAGCTCAATCATCAGCTTTTTAATTGTATGTTCTATACAAGCTGCGCTTTGCATCTTATTTTAAGATTTGCCTTTTTGCCTCAAGTTGCCCTGGAAATCTATTGGCACATGTGTTTGCCTGCTTTGCTGAAATAGCAGAGCAATCTTAATATTGCTGGGTTTTCATTACCTTTAGGCTGGATCCATGGTGATCAAAGAATCTGTTGAGCCACTGCTTGAGGAATACAGGCCTCCTGGAATTACTTCATTGAAATTCAGCAAGCTGTCTCTCGGAAATGTTGCTCCAAAGATTGAAGGTACCTTTTCTCCATATATATATATATATATGTATGCTCCCTCCATTATTTTCAAGAAGCATTTATGACAATTTTCCTAAATTGCCCTTTACCACGGTTTATGTGTGGAGGAATGTGAGAGTTCTGCATTTGTATGGAGTGAATTCAATTAAACGAGAGGATGGGATTAGTTGGCTTTATCTTTATTAAATGAAATCAGAAGGGCATTTTAGTCTAAAAAATAATTTGAGACAGTAAGGTCAAAGTGAGACAGCTTTTTTGTTTTTTTGGGGCTTATATTTGAATGTGGAGGGAGTATATTAAGAGAAGACAGATCATTGATTGAATAGGAGAGGGAGCTCATTGCATAGGACAAATGAAAGAGTTTATAAAATGTTTAGCGCCAAGTCTTCCGCATTTTTGAATGTCACTTTATGGTTTTAATTTCTCTTCCTTTTTGCCATTTTCTGCACTAATCTTTGAAGGACAAAAAGGCTTGCGTTCAAGATTTAGCTCAACAATGTTGTTGTTTTATTGCCTAACAATAACTTTCTGGGAGAATGAATCTATTGTTTTTCCAATGTTAAGATTCTATTGATTCTATTGATTATGTTCCAATTCCTTTTTTTTTTTTTTTTTTGCTTACCTAACTGGTTTCAAATTTTGATGCTGATAGTTGCTAATGATTGCTTTCGTTTCTGTTTGATTGTGAAAGGGTTGCCTTTTTTTTTAAGAATTTTGTTGCCATAGTAGAAAGGAATGAAACTTATAATCTCCAAAACTAAACATGGTAGAAAAGAACAAAATTGCATGTAGAAGGTCCACTATGGTTATTTAGAAATCGTCAATTTTTTTTGAAGCTTTTAATAGACTAAACTATCACAATTTGATAACAACCATAGCAGAGGTAGATACGTGGGGATCCTTGACATAATAATTGTGCTACAGGCATTTAAAGCCTAATATTATATGCACAAGCCCAAATGACAACGCTTAATCCCTTGATCATAATTCACTATTAGGAAATCATGTAAGTGAGGGCTCCATCCAATAACAATACACATTTCATTGAATATCTCTTTCATGCACTAAAACCAATGGTTTTTTAAATCCATAGTTCAAAGTAATTAAGTCATATAAAATATTCTAATTTATATTAAATAGTTCCTTGTTCATGGCATTGCTTATGTATATGAGAAAGGCAACGTGAGCTTACAACTAGACTCACTCTCTTACAACTTCCCCGAAACCCTACTCAAATCTCACTTGAAAAAAAAAAAAATGATAATATGGTAACGGTGACATCTAGAGACATCAGTAACCAATGGTTTTCCAGAAATATACACGCAAACTGAAATCGATAAAGTATAGTTCAAAGATCAAGTTCAACCAGCAATAATTAATTTATATAGGTCTTTACTTAAAACCTTTCGCAAAGTAGTTCTTGATTTGGTTACCAAAAATCCATTCCAAGGAAGCTTCTAAAATAGTTGAAGATCATAGTTCTCAAATCACTTTTACAGGAAATTCTACAAAACATATTTCAACCCTTTTTATAAAATATTGTAACACGAGTTTGATCATATAGAAATCATAAATCACATATAGCTGGTGCAGCGGAAGCATGGTGGGCCTATAACCCACTGGTCATATGATCAAAACGAATTGGCATGGAGCTGGGCTTATAGCCTAACATTCCTGTCTCTCTAAGGAGCAAGTGCATATTTTCTCTAGATGTAGATTCTTTTCTTGGATCGGACTACCTCCATTATGAGGAAGTACTTCATTTCCCCTAAATCTTTTACTTGGAATTCCCTTGCCATTGCCATTTTTATTCTGTCCATTTCTTCAAGGTCATTTCCTGTGAGAACTACATCATCCACATATATGCTTAAGATGGTTTTCTTAGCTCCTTGGTGTTTGAAAAATAAGGCGTGGTCACTGTGTCCCCGAGTATATCCTTCAACCTTTAGGACGTGTGTGAAATGTTCAAACCACTCACCAAGTGACTGTTTCAGCCCATAAATAGATTTCTTCAATTTGCATACCATTTTTGGTTTCCTGGTTGCGAACCTAGGAGGTGGCACCATATATACTTCTTCTTTCAGATCTCTATTCAAGAATGCCTTCTTTATGTCTAGTTGGTAGATAGGCCAGTCTAGATTTGCTGCCAAAGACATCACGGGATTCTTGCTGTATTGAGCTTAGCTACTGGAGGACATGTTTCTCTATAATTCGTGTCGTAGATTTGAGAGAAACCTTTAGATCATTGGTGTTGGTGTTGCCAGCAAGGTCAAGGCGAGAGAGGAGGGAGAAGGAGGCATCAAGTGTGAGAGGGAAGGGAGTAGATAAAGGGGTGAAAGAAGGGTTTTAGAAGCAGGGGGTAGGGTTGGGATTTTATGGGTGAAAGAGTGAAAGGAAGATGATAATGCTTATGTGGCATAATAGGCGGAGTATTATGTGGCATGATATCCTACTGTTAGAGCCACCTTAGCACAATGGAGTCAGCTAACAGTCAAAATTAACTTTGCTAATGGGTGGGGCGACATTGCTATGGTTTGGTAACTCTTGAGGTGACATTACTCCAAAAAAAACTTCTGAATAGCCACAACTCCTGAGTAAAAACTTCCATGGCAAAATTGGACCTTATTCCAGTAATAATTGATGCCTCAATATAATCAGAATCAGTTTATTTTGCTTCCCCCCTTCAACTTTCGATCACATTCCATTATTGTTCTAAACTCTATTAGTTTCTAGACCTCGTATAATATATTGGTCAACTGTAAGCATTAATTTACTTAATAATTCTCCTCATGATATTACTTAAACCTTTGAAATAAAAATTTGGGATGTTATAGTTGTTTCTTTAGTTATCATGCATGCCTTCCCTGAAATTGTTTTTGTTGTTCTGCTGGGGTATTTGGGAGTCTAGATTGGCTTCTTGGGTGGAGACTTGCGAGTAAAATCTGATTAGACTTCTGCTTAGCCATGTGTTTTTTTAATTTGTATGTTCATACTGTCAATAATTGCTCTAGTTTTTGTTTGGTGGGTTGCCATTTTTTCTCCCCCTTGTAAGAGTTTTATGTGGAGGTGGGAGAAGGAACTCCTGCTTCCTGTCCATGCATTTTACCATAATAAGAACTTTAATACTTGTGCTATAAATCAATTCAGAGTATTTATTAACTTCATAAAGGCTGTATCCTATGAATCGCAAGCATGGACACAACTCTGAGATAAAGCTTGGTCATGGATAATACTGCGGAATGGAAAATGTGTAATATATGCGCCATAGATGGTATGCATGGCTGTAGGTACATTCACATTAACAATATATACAAATATTAGCTTTTGTATATTGAAGAGGAAAATTGGTGGGTGCTCTTATAATTGGTGAATCTTAATGTGCTTTAAAACTTTTTAAATTCCTTACATGAAACTCGTCTGGTAAAACATCCCAAAATCTATTCAATCTGCATTTTTTACTAATATGAAATAGCTAATTTTATAAACTTAGAAAAGATTGAAATTTTTTTTTTGACAAAATATAATAAATGTTGTCTTGTTTTTAATTAATTTATAGATAATTACAGATAATAATTTAATGGGTTAAGGCACAAATTTTCTTCGGAAGTTCTTATTTAGGAGCGATAGGCACCTGAAAACTTTTTTGGGTGTAAATTTGCACCAGAAATTTGAAATCATAGCAATGTTATCCTCCTATCATTTAAAATATTAACGGTCAACATTAGTTTTTTAATCGTAGGGAGGCAACATTGCTACGATTTTAAACTTTTAGGATAAATTTGTATTCAGAAAAACTTTTGAGTGTCGAACGCTCCTTAGTGAAAACTTATGAGACAAATTTACACTTCAACCCTAATTTAATTTCAAGGGAAATGTTTATGTTAAATATATGTATTAATAACAACAGCTATGACTATTTTCACTATTCTCTGTGAATGTAATATATTATAATATTAACTTTCTACTTTTCAGCCCAAAATAAATAGAAGTGAAATAAAAGTGTAATAAATGTTATTTAGTGTTATATTTTGAACAAAAAGAAATGGACATTTTTGTTTGGGGCATCTTGGTTTAAACATTAAGTTTATAGTTCTGAAAGGGAAGGGTTTTTCGAACTGGTGCATCTTTTAGGACAAGGGAGAGCAATTTACCAAATTTCATGTAAATGCAGTTTTATATCCTGCTCCTTCTTTTGCGCCTTCCCATGATCACACTTTTCTGTTGAATTTTTCTTTAGTTCATGAGCTAATTGTGTGTAAATTCCTAATTCTTATAGGTATTCGTGTTCAGAGTCTTAAGAAAGGCCAAATCATTATGGACATTGATTTCCGGTGGGGAGGTGATCCTAGCATTATTCTGGCTGTTGAAGCGGCACTGGTTGCATCAATCCCCATTCAGGTTAAACTCAGATGACTGCTCTTCTCTCCTGTCTCTTATAGTTGTTTTGATAAAGTCCTGTTCCTTTACGGAGTTTCAAACAGTTATCATTATTTTTCTGGTTCAGTTGAAAGATCTCCAAGTCTTCACGATTGTCCGTGTTATCTTCCAACTTGCTGAAGAGATACCCTGTATTTCAGCTGTTGTTGTTGCCCTACTTGCTGAGGTAATCCGAGGGTGGAAAAAGAATAAGTGCCGTTCTTTAGTTTTTGAGCCACCATTCTGAATATTTGGACCATTTTGTTGGTTTAAAAAATAAAGATAAATATGAAAGGATTCTATTTAGTTTGCATTTATCTTATATAGGCAAGTCAAAGAAAAGTGGTAGCAAACACGTCTTCCTTGAATTAAATAAGTACTGTTTGCAACTAAATTTCCTTTCAAATCTCAATAATATCTGTTGCCTATGGTTCTGTTT